>NW_004955423.1:18277532-18278836 GCF_000276665.1 Chinchilla lanigera
AAAAAAAAAAAAAAAAAAAATTCTGAAATGATTAATTTAGACATAAAAATATAACAAGTTCAGGAAATGTTGCCAGTGTTTTTTTCAGGTTCCCTTGAATCTGAGTTTTGTTCCCACATACTCTTTTTAGAGGAATATTTAAATAATTTGACGGTGACAAGCCAAACTGTTTTGAGACCTCATTGAAAGTCAAATGAAAACATTAATCAAATGCAAAAATATTCCAGTCAGGCATAGAAATGCTGCAGGTTAGAAGATAAAAATGTTGCCTGTGAGAAGGGAAATCAATTGATTTAGAAAAAGCAAGTATTGGTTCAAATCTACACGGTCAGTACTGACTAAAAATCGCTAGAATTTCAAGGATTTGTTTTTTTCTTGAGCATCATCAGATAGCCACAGTCCATGTCTGTGTTACAAAACCAGTTTGTTTAACTTTTCACCTGAGTAAGTTAGAGAATCAGATCCAAGAACCGATTGTTTTTCTCTTCTCATTTTGTGATAGGCTTTAGTAATTTGCATGGAATCATTATCTATACATAAAATAACCAGGCTAGTCACTTGGGAGTATTAGTCTTACCTGAGCAAAAGATTGACTTTTGTCTATTAAATGCAGCAGAATTATTCCATGTGAAGTGAGAACTGCCTTCTGACTTTCTCCATGCGTTCAGTAAGGTAAGGCTCTTTCAGTAAGGCACTCTTGTTTATTGTGTTCTTGTTCAGTCTGAGGGTTTCTATTTTGTGGATCTAAATGACTGTGTATCCCTAAACTTCACACTCTATGGCAATATGCATAACAACGCATCTGTCATTTATCTGCTGAGCCATTTAGTGATTTGTCTCTTTCAGCCTTTTCGTCATTACATATTTACAAATGCTATTATATAGAGCTATGAGGATTTAATTAGGTAAAACCTGTAAAACATCAAATTCATTGTCCAGCACACAGACACATTAATAGATATTATTCTTATATTCCTTAGTTTTTTCTTCTTTTAGGGCCCAATCACTGTGCTAAGCTTTAAGAATTAAATGCTCAAAATTCACAGCTCTTGTACTGATTAGCTGAGTGTGCATCAGGGAGTAAGCTCAAGTACAGGAGAAATTTTCATATGCTTTTCTGAGACAAGAAAGGACACAGACATAGGAGCATGTGGGAGGACTTCCTGGAGGAAGCATTGGGGTAAACAGGGGTGAGTTAGAACAGCGTGGAGGGGCTGGGGATTTAGCTCAGCGGCAAAAGCGCCTGCCTGGCAAGCGCAAGGTCGTGAGTTCGGTTCCCGGTACCGGAGAAAAACCAAAAAAAA
>NW_004955423.1:18278936-18336578 GCF_000276665.1 Chinchilla lanigera
CAAAAAAAAAAAAAAAAAAAAAAAAAAAAAGAACAGGGTGGAAAACGGATGCATTTGGGGACCATAGTGAGATAAATCAGAGAGTAAGCTTACCTGTTGCATGGTTCCTCTTATCTGAGAATCCCAAAATTATAAATAAAGAGCAAAATAAAGGCTCGATAATAGGAAGTAGGGAGATAGATGTTTCTCAAACAGGAAGGGAACCAAGAGAGGGAGGAGCCGGGGAAGGAGGGAAGGGATGGGGACGGAGAAGGGAATGAAAGAGCTCTGCATATGCGCTAACTCCTCACCAGGAATGTAAACATTATGTGCTACAAATATGTGCTAATCAAAAATATCCAGTACCACACACAAAGACGTACACTAAATATACTTTTTCAGATAGAGGCTGTAGGTGCAGTTGAAGTAAGAAAGGCAAATATTAAAACAACACAATTCTTGTTTTCTCTCTACTGCTTGCAGTGCTGAAGCTCAAGTTTGGCAAATAACAGCTTCTCCCCTCATATTTGGGAAGCCAGCAAACAAACAAGAACTTTGTGAAGCACAGAGGTGATTAATAAAAGTTCAGAGATAAGTGTCTGGCGGTAAGGCCACCCCCGTCTCAAAAGATCTGATGCAGAACATCTCTCTCATTCTTTGTACAAAATGAGAAAAAAGAAATTAAAGAAAAAGAATTCAAAGAAGTCTGTAATCTATCCTTTCCTTATAGATCCCAGCAATTCAGGAAGCCTGCCCGAGGCTAAATCTTTCCAGACCATAGACAGGAAAAAGCCTATTAAAATGTGTTCTGTTCCCACAGAAAAGGGTCCCTCAAGAGCCTTGACCTTAACTCTCAATAGATTTAGTGAAAGCCAACTGATATTTTGAAGAATTCAGAAAGGGGATTTCCCTCCGTGGTGAAAAGAAGGCAGACATCATCAGTGTTGGGACACTATTTCATCTACGGCAGCCCGTATGCTTTTCACCAAGTTTTTGTAAGTTGTTAACACCATTAGATGAAGGCTTAGTGTCCAAGAATACTGTTTTCAACGTTCAAGGCTTGAAATATAATGAACACAAAGACCATCCCCCCAGGATTAGAGTTCTAATCATTCGCGAGGAGTACATGCTCTTTTATCCACTCTAGTCAGGGCAAGATTGAGCTTCTCAGAAAGGGAGTATGTTGTTCCCCACCCAGGAAAGGTTTCAGTCAATTGGAAGAAGATAATCCAGACGACTCTGTAAATAGCACTGACTCTGCAGCTGGATACAAAATTAATTGTAGTTGGAGACTGTCTGGCCAGTCTGCTGAATGTGATTAATATTAATTTTATACAAATTCCTTTTGTAGAATCTTTCTCTAAAACTCCTTTATGCACGGTTCACCTGGGACCACTATTGATCACAAAGCTATCTCCGGAAGCATGCAGATGGGGACATCATTATCTCCATTTTGCAAATGAGGAATTTGAGTCAGATGTAAGACTAGAGTAGAGTAACAACAGCGGCATAGAAAGAAGAGGGATAGAAATGGAGAAATGATTATCGCATGGCAATCCAAAAGGTAGAATGGGAGAAACTCTCCCTTTTCTCTTACTTTGGAAGGCATGTCAGGAAGCAGCCTCTTCACTGTGAATTTTGAAAACATTCTCCCTTGCTGCTTAAAGTGTTGGTTGAGTTGCTGAATGAGCTAGGCGGACAAAGGGAAGGGGGGCTGCCAGCCTTAGAGATGCCCCACACATCCTCTGAAAAATAGTCTCTCCATTTTGAATTTTTGACCTCTACAGTGTGCTTCTACCATAGCCATACTTTCCTTTCTTTACCATTATGTTTGTCACCAAGTGACAGCCCAGTAAGTGAAGAACTGCGGTTTATATTGCATGCTTAAGTTTTATAAATGAAACTTTAGAAGATGAATCACTAAGGGGAGTCTTGAATAATCAAATAACTTTACTAACTCTTGGCTACATTTTATTTAGTTTCTGCTTCAGATCTAATTCTACCTACCGGATACTGAGTCTCTGGTACAAGTTCACACTGTGAGGGGTTGAGAGGTCTCTCTGAAGATAGTTATATGTTTGGAATTCTCCTGCTCTACATTATAGAAAAATAATCTATGAACAATCCAACTTATCTCCCACATGTTTGTGATAAGAAGTTGTCCTGATGAAATATTATAAGCAAAGTTGCAACAACAGATTCAAAAGAAAGACAACCCCTTAGAGGGATTTAGTTCAGGAAATGAACTTGGACCACCAAAAGTATTAAGTTGAATATTGTTTCAGGAAAATAAAGGAAAACAGTGGCAAAGTATTGTCTCATTTAAAACAATAGGGCAGGTATAACTATTACCATAAGTGATATATTAAACAAATTTCTCAAGAATGCAAGTAAGATAGGGCAGAGTTGGGATTCAAGTGTGCAAGTGGCTTCAGATCTGTACTTGACTCATTTATTCCCTGGTCTTTCAAAAGTGTGGAAAAAATGGTGTGGAATTCCACCAACACAGATCCCCACCCTGCCATGTTATAGTTTAAGCCAGAGAAAACAAACACTTTTTGGAAAGTTGCTTCCTGTCAAGGCTGGAAGAGAGGATTTAGAAATAGAAAATATTCAACGAGGCAAGACTGTGCACAATTCTCTGTGTGTTTTCCTGGGCCAAATTCAAGATATAGCTAGCTACTTGATATTTCAGCAGGAAATATCCACCTATTAAGACTCTTCCTTATTTATCAGCTAGCAGTTCTGACCTTGGGTCCCTATTCAAGTTGCAGTGAAACTTCAGGACCTTGAGAACACACAACATATACAAATCTCCACTAGCCAGGGTTGCAAATGATGACAAAAGAATGCACAGATGCTACAAGCCTGCATTAATATTATTAGTGGAAGGTGAGCTGCTCAGGACATTAACAAGGTGGCAAGAAGTCAATCAGGGTGCCCGCCAAGAAATGAGAGCAGGAAGAAATAAAGCCAAGCAGAGGAAAGATTTGTTGACATTTTCAAAAGCCAGCTTTACACAGGTCCTATCTTCAAGGAATGGAGAGTGGCATTGGAAAGAACCAATAATGTCAGAAAATCATAGGCCAGTAAGTTCATCACCGGGCAAAGGGAAACACTGGAAAGGTTTTAGGCAGGGCTCATCAGGGTATCGCTGCTACTCCTCCGTATGCAGCCTGTGTAAGGGAAGGGACACAGAGGGAAAGCACTCTGGGACCCTGGTGTGGGAATTCTCAGGGTATGACGGTGTTGTATTAAGGAGAGAAGCAACACAGTGAGCTCTTCTCCACAAAAAGTGCTGGATTTTTATATCAAATGAAAATGGATCTTGGCACCACAGAATTTCTACTTTGGGCCAAATTGTGCATGATTTCCAGTGCCCTGGGTTCTGTTATACAGATATATTTATTCAAATACACACATAATCTTGTTTAGATTCTTTTCTAAAATCACATGGTGGCTTGGAACTCACCTCTAAGAGCTGAGAGTCAGGGATATACCTCATGGATGGATTCGAATATAAGCCTCCACCAAAGAGAAGAGATTTGACCGGGTTTGTGCAAGTGATATGATAATGTGGGAGAAAGCATCTGAGTGTTCCTCTAACTTAAATATACTTATTTTCATTTAAAGGAAGTATGTGTCTAAGGGAATGTACCTAATGGGATGTTAAGTAAGAGTACTAATTTTAGAATTAGTGAATGTAGCCAAAATTAAATGAGATGATCTAATGGAGGCACCTGATAAAGGAAGAATATTTTACAGCCCTGGGAGGAAAGTTTAAGTTTTTCTGCCAAGGTACAAAGAGAACTCAGGACCACATATTATACTAGGGGAGTAAGAAAGTGAGAGGATCCAACAAATTTGGTTCAGGTGGAGAAACTTAACCAAACTGAAAGTGATACAAAAGTTTAGAACATAGCTGGTCCTCATACTAAGAATTAAGTGAGGAGGTGATAGCGAATCAACTCAGAGGAAGTCAGGATGAGTTTGGTGGGATTTTGTTTAAATAATGGATAGGAGTTTGAGACTCAGAGGTAACACTTCTTCTGGATGTTCCCAGAGCTAAGGACAAACTTTCAATGGGCACAGAGCATGTCTGACTTGGGGATAGAAATTACGATTGAATATTGACACCTGAGTGAAGCTCTTATGTAGGAATAAATAACTTTTTATAAACAAATAATTAGGAAACTCTTCTGGGTGTGGAAAAACAAGGCTTTTCTGAGTACAGTGATCGTAGCCTTTCTGTGTTTTAATACAAGAAAACTGTGTGTGAGTGCATGTTGTCAATGAAAGAATGCATATTGATGAATGACTTTTGCTTTTGTGTTTATACAGCACACTCATGTTAGTGTTATACTATGTACAGTTACCTGATTTTTTTTCCTTCTTGAGCCATATTTTGATTCAGTGACATTATTCCCACATTCTTAAAACTATTTTTGTACTTTTAACTTTACTAACAAATGTGAGTGAGGGGATTTATTTTCATAGTAATTCATATATAATATGCCTCATTAAGTAGTTTTCACTGCATTTCCCAATTAATGGTATTAATTTGTGAATTGTAACAATGTGTTTATAAATGTACAACTATTTAGTATGCAAGTAACGTCACTTTTGTTCAACTGATTCATGCAAAATTAGAGCAGCCTTCTTGATTATTACCATTATCTCAAACTTGCTACCTGTTATCTCCAAAGTAAAAGGGGCCCATATGGCACATCCTGCTGGCTGCTCACCAAAACTAATTTCTTACTCTTTTGAGTACATATCTTCCTTATGGTTCCCAGTATTCCAGAAAGTTAGGGATCTTTTTGCGACTGAGCTCTAGCCAAGGGATGTGACTATGACAGAAGGGTGCCAGTCTAATGCCTGGCCCATAAAACGTATCATGCATGACGTATTTATTTTTGTCTCATTTATGTTCATTTGAGTGGATCCTGGAAGTCATATATTAAAGATGCACCCTCAGTCACCTCTCCTAGGGACTACCCCCAACATAACTCACAGCGGTAGCGACAGTGATTGCAACTGAGCACTTGTAAAAGTATTAATTTGAAAGTATGAAGTAAGATTATATTTGTGGTCATAAATACCCCAGAACTATAGGCAGTGCTTATGTTCTGAGTATTAACCTCTAGAACATCACATCGTATGCAATGAATTAACTTCTGTACATGTCAAGTGGCAGTAGTTTTTCCCATATTTGGAGAAAACTGAAAACTGTCTCTCAAGCCACTTTCTATGGGTTTTAATTCTCTTAGAAGTTCAGTTCAGGAAGCACAACAAAAATATGGAAATGTGTATGTTTATACCAATGTGCTTTGATATATAATACTCATGTATGCATCTGTATTACTCTTTCTCTGGATATGGATGTCTACTTATTACAAGTTGAGCATCTCTAATTTAGAAATCCTAAATCTGAAATGGTTCAAAATCCAAAACTTTTTGAACACCGCAATGATGGTCCTGAGCTCAAGCAGTTTTTAATTTTGAAGCATTCTAGATATTAGGTTGGGTATTCTTAACTGGTAAAATCTATCCAAAATCTATTTTTAAAAATCTAGAAAACTCTGAAATCAAAAACACTTTTGGTCTCAAGCATTTTAGATGCAGAATGCTCAAGACCTGTGCATATAATTCTGCATTCTCCTAGAGTTTATAGCCTTGAATTCCCACATAAATGGTTGAATACTGAAAACTACATTATATTGAAAGGTTTATTTTTGTGTTTGCTGCCTGTGAAGATTCTACACTCTTGGAAACATTCTAGTATAACTCATGAATTATAAGTTAGATGCTTCAGAGCAGCTTTAATATTGATGTCACAATTCCCAGGGAAACTGGTGAGTATTGAGGCTACTCTGTCATACATACCATGGGCTTCGGCTCTCTGACTTCTACATTAATGAATGAATGGTTGACTATGAACGCTAGACTATGCTTCATTTAAGAGAATGATTTTCAAAACATTCGGAATTATACTGTTATTTGATTCCCTAGTAATCTCACTCCAGTCTGGCACCGGACAAGGATAAAATTCTACAGAAAATCATGAAAGGGATTAATTGGCTCAGACTAGAAGGTTGGTTCTCAGGTTTGGCTACACAATGGAATCACCTCAAGTGGTTTCTCTCAAAACATGATGCCTGCAAACTCTGATCTAATCAAAGTGAATATTTATCTCAGTTCTCTTAGAGACTGTGCAGGCAGAACTGAGGACCACTGCCCACATTACACCTTGTTTTTGCTTGATGATAAACATTACATGGTAATCTTGTTTAAACCTATAGATTCTCAGTCCCAATTTAAGACAATCCATTCAAAGAATGAGGTCTTTGAATATATTTTTTCTTAGATGAAGTTCCCCATATGATCAGATGATCAAGAAAATATGGTCTGCCATTCTGAGCTGCATCTCAGAGCACAGTATAGACCTTGGATTTCACGGAACACTCAATAGCTATTTTATATGAATCCATTTACATTTAAAATGAGAATGAACAAAAGTAATTGCAAAACTTTACATGTCACCTGCAATGATTGGTTTTATACTAGAGAATCACGAAAACAGTTCTGTCAAGGACTTCATGATTGTTTCAGTGGATTTTCTTGCAAGACGTCAGTAAGTACTGTGATATAATCAGCTCACTGGTCTGCACGTGAGTATCTAAGATATTTTCAAAATGGTTTTTGCTGGTAGGTGCCAAGTTCTTTCTGTATAACCCCTATTAGAAAAATCACAAGTGAAAGGAATAGCCGAGAGTGAGACGCTATAATCTTATGTAAAAGAACTACAATTGCACCTAATAAGTAATTAGAAAAACAGTGAATACTTTATTTTACTTGATTGTTGTGTTTTTTTAAGTGCATGAGTTTTATATTTTATATTCGATTGAATGGCAAATGGATATGTCAACCTAAAAAAAATTAACATTTTCTATCAGTATTTTTCTTTGATATTTCTTAAAATATCCACTAATTTAGTTGAATGTCATCTTAAAAGCTAAGATTCTTTCATCCCTGATAAGATTTATTTTCTTAATTATCTGTCATTCATCTTTGGACCATTTGTTGTTTTTAAATTATCACTAATTGCTTTTCTTTGTATTGACTAAAATACTCAAAAATCAGTAGTGAGTCCTTCTCAGATGTACCTAATTAGTTGTGTTTTATAAAAGCAAGTATTTATGTGCATGAGGACATGTGGAGTTTTTTCCAGCTTGCTCCCATGTAAGAGAACAAATGAGGGATTCCGAGCAGTAAAAATGGCATTTGTGTAATGCTTGACGACTTATAGGGTGTTTTCAGATCTGTCTCTCACTGGAGTGTCACGGCTCTTTGTAAAGGAGAGGACACTGCTTCATGTGTTATGGAGTTGTTATGATTTAACCTGGTTTTTTTTTTTTTTTGTTTTTTTTTTTTTGGTTTTTCTCCGGTACCGGGAACCTAACTCACGACCTTGCGCATGCCAGGCAGGCGCTTTTGCCGCTGAGCTAAATCCCCAGCCCCTGGAGTTGTTATGAGACATCGTAGTCTTTCCAGAGAGACGATCACCCACTTGTTCCCTTACACGTGCAGTGATGTTTGTGTTCAACGTCAAACAACTTGGAAAATGTACTTTCCTAATAAAATACAGGCAACTTCTGGTATGACGTTAAAAACTTTAAAAGACGATAGCTCTAAACCATGGTCACAGAATGAATGCACACATTGGGCGAGGTACAAGTTGGTAGGTGATGGAGGTGCATGGCAGATTAGTGCATTTCTGCTTGAAGCTACATTTTAAAAACATTTCCACTGTGTGCTCAAACAAATCATACCTACGTGCTCTGCTCCTAACCAGAACAATACACAGTTTGTAAGGAGAAGTAAGGCAGCACACAGAAGCATGAGGAGATGAGATGAGAAAGGCTTAGGTCACAGAAATCGAGCCTACAAAGGACTGAAGAACAGAGGTCAAGCTTGGTAAATATTATTGATGCCCACCCAAGATTAACAGCCTCCATCTGTCTCTCCCTTTGGTCAAAGTTTTGTTGGTGTCACAGGATAATATAGTGTTAAAAGCATGGTAAGAGTTAGTTTTTCTAGCCTATATTCTTCTGGAAAATGGAGATAATAACTCTAGCATGGAGTTGTAGTTAGATTAAATGAGTATGGTGAAGTCTTAGCAGGACTCCTTTCACACTGCAAGAGCTAAGTAGATGGTAGGTATTATCACTCTCTCCATCACTGAAGGAACGACTTCTTTACCCATTCCATGAACTTCTTCCTAGCATACACTAGAGACAAAAATTAGCCTTTAGAACTGAAAGGTAAGAAGCCCACAGAAGTTTTGCTTTCCAGGGAGGAAAGTATGGTTCTTCCCTTTCACTCATATAATAACTCCAAACTCAAAGACGGAAGTGTCCCTTTTCTGTGGGCTGATCACTGCGCTCACAATAGTCTCTTTCCTTTAGAATTATCGAAGGTGCCGGTAAGTTAGTCAGACTCCATACACAATGAACCATGCTCGTACCAACCAGACCAATGTTTCCTAGAATGATCTTCCTAGGAGCTTCCCAATAATCTGGTTCTGCTAAACCTACACTGATTAAGTACCTTCTCTGGGAACTACACTCAGCTATGGAAAGCAGAGGGGAGGGCAGAGTCTTGACTGTGAAGTCCTGCCTTTGTAGAGTATGGGAGAACCAAAAATGTGAAGAGATGGAGTCAATACAAGGGAGGATGAGTGTCAGCGATTGTCACAGTCTAACGTGAAAGTTTCGGTGAGTCTCTAAGTACTGTGGAAAAGCCAGGGTTAATATGTTGTGAAAAGAATGAGGAGAGATTTGTGCCTGTTCTTCAAAGTCTAGATTTAGCTCCATATCCTCCAGGAAGCATCCCACTCCACTTTGATCTTTTACTGGCTTGAAATACTTTGAAAGTTGCTATTTAATCATTTTAGTCTTTAATCATTTTCTACCTAAAGTGGAAATGTAGTTGTTCCCTGGGTCTATAACTTGTATACTCAGCTAGATTATAGGAAGCTCACTGAGGGGTAGGGCCCATGCTTTTTGAGCCATATACATGGCTGTACTTGCATTAATCTGAAAAAGTGAATGTCTCATATTGTTGCCTGGTTAAAGATTAACAGAAAATAGTACACACCTAATACAGTAGTCACAACAGTTTGGACTCTGTATATTGAAGGTACCTATGTTTGAAGAATTTTTGGTGCAGTGTTAGCATTCAGGTTAGAATAGAGGCATCAAAAATGGTACAGATAAATCTGTACATGTTACATAATAAATGTCCTATTTTCACTTCGAATCAACATTTGTAATTTCAGCTTTGCTGCATGAATGATGTTAACAACTTGAATGTAGAGGACAATAAGATATACATTTAATTACGACACAAAGAAAGAAGTACGGCTGTTTAAAACATGCAGTGACCACTCATTTGTTTCAGTGTGACATGCACAAGCTGGCTGGGATGGCCAAGTACTAATCCTCCAACTCAAAATTATAAGCTTGCGTTATGCTACTTTACCATCTAAATCTGTTTCCTATATGTTGTTATTAAAGTTCAAGCACAAATATACTTACTAACACCAATATTTGTTTTGAGAGAGAGGTAAAGTGGAAAAGCTAATAGCTAATACTAAAGAGGTGACTTTTACTTAAAAACTACTAAAAAATCATAAATAGATGAGTCCCTTATGATTCATCCAATATTTACGACTTTACCTCTCTGGCATCTGATTTAGTCCATTTTCTCTCATTTACACGTGCCACTAGTGAGATTCTGCTTGTAATTACTTCTCATCGAGACTACTGCAACAGCTGCCTCACCAGGTTCTTGATTTTTTCCTTTCAAGTTGATCTTTTAGGAGATGCTAGGTTAATCTTTCCTTAATGAAGCTTTGGATTTGTGATTTTCAGCTCAAACATCCACAATGCCTCCTCTTGCTTAGAGAGTGTGCAAATTGTATTAGTCTCGCATGCACTGATTTCTGTTCTAATTCTTTTTTCAACATTTCTTTCTTAATCATCTGATGTATTAAATATATTTATGTATTTCTTACACTAAAATGCTGCTACTCATAGTTCCCAGAGATGCTTTTGTACTGATTTTATAAAGGCTTTCCTGAAGCCTGGGATGCTTTTCCAAATTCCGTCTGTCCTCCACAATCAAGCTCATGTGTCATCACCTCCATGAAGTTGTCTCTAAACTTTTCAGAAGTACTTAACATTGTCCCTAAAATTTATAGAAAATTTCAATATTTCTTTGATAAAATTTGTTATTTTATACATTACAAATATTTAGACAAGGATTTTTCTCTGCCTTTAGAATGTTAAAGTTTCTTTTTCTGTTTTGTTTTTTGTTGTTTTTTCCTGTACTGGGAATGAAACTCATGACCTTGTGCTTGCCAGGCAGGCGCTGTGCCGCTGAGCTAAATCCCCAGCCCCTAGAGTGTTAAAGTTTTGTGAAAGTACAGTCAATGGCAGTTACACTGCGGTGTCAAGTGTAAGGGTTTAAACACAGATCTGGGAGTGCTGTTGCATGCCTGCAATCCCAGCACTCAGGAGGCTGAGGCAGGAGGATTGTTGTGAGTTTGAGGCCAGCCTACGCTACAAAGTGAGCTGAAGGCCAGCCTGAACTGCATAGTGAGACCCTGTCTCAAAAAGACAAAAAACAAAATAAATAAATTTAAAAAAATAAACACAGATGTCCAAATAGCTATTGCACAAATGACTGAATAGAACAAATTGGTTAATATGTACTGTTATAAAATTCTGAACTTTACATAAAGTACTACTTATAGGATCTCTGAACCTTATCGACCATCGTGAAAAATATGTTACTTCTGTACAATAATCTGACATATGAAATCAGCCACCACAGATCAGTATCACTATAAACCTGTAAGTCACATGTTGCTCTGATTTAGAGGCCACAGATTTCACTAAGCCAGAGGAATTTTTAGCTCCATTATACTCTTATGTGATCACTTGCCCATCATTGGTAGAAACATTGAATGAACTTAGGTAGTGAATCTTACAGATATCTCCTTTTTTGTGATGCTTTTCATGGGTTTGGAAGATCCCTTGGAAATTGTTGTGCAGCTTTCTATTTCTCTAAAAATCTAATGGCAAAATTTTCTATCGCCTAGGCTTATGATAGCTTGTTCTGTTACCCAGGGAGGAAAAGCCGGATGTGCAATAAATCTAAAACATTTCCCCACTGAGTCTGTCTTAGATTCCCAGGCAGTTATATAACTGTAACTTCATTATTTAGAAGAAAAAGTACCTATTCAAATCATGGTGTATGATCGGCTGGGTCAGATTGTGAAGCTACTCGTACCATTGGCAACATCTACTGCAACGATTAACTTAGACTGCAAATCAAGAACCCTAGAGAGTAAAAATAGATTTAATGGAGATGAAATGGCTGAAATTAATATATATTTTAAAAGTAATCAAAGGGTGCTTGTGATTGTTTTTTATTCTGTGCAATTTTATCCTGAGTTCTATTTATTGAAGTTAAGGTAAAAATTTAACAAATCTGAGAACAGAGAATTTCTACAATGGAAAATGCTTAATTATAGGTCAACTTAGATATATAACCTCTTTTGTTTAAAATATTATATGTGCTTCTCTAATTTATTTGTAATATTACATTTAAATTCTCTTTAATAGTGTAAAATGGGATCTATTTCAATCACTGAATGAAACCACATTCTAATTATTATATACATAGATGTAGGAAATGAACTCTAATTAGACTTCTGCAGGACTATTCTTTTTTAATATTTTATAAATACTCTGACTCTTGATAATTATTTTATACTGAGCCCATATATATCTGTGTTATTGGTATGTCCAATCTAGCCTAGCCGGGCGTGGTGGCGCACACCTGTAATCCCAGCTCTTGGGAGGTTGAGGCAGGAGGATCTTTGGGAGTTCAAGTTCAGCCTGGGCTACAAAGTGAGTTCAAGGCCATCCTGAACTGCATAGGGAGACCCTGTCTCAAAAAACCAGAAAAGAAAAAAAAAATTCAATTTAACCTAAATTTTATAAGCTTTAGTTGCCAATTTCAAACACATTAATTTTGTTACCTTCAACTGACTTGCCGTTATAAAACCAAGAAAGCTTTTTTATTGCTTCAAATAAAATAAGCAGGCATAAATTAGTGGCCGTAGGTAGTTAAGATACCACATTCACTAACTCTCAGAGGGTTAAGAAGGAAAAGGCTCATCCAATCAGAAAGGCTCAAAAGAGGGGCCCAGGTGATTCCAAGGCTAACTCAGGGCAAGCGCTCCGTACCCCTTCCGCTCATGAAGGAAAGTGGACAGAGAACCTCCTGAAATGTGCTGCGTGACAATGGCAAAATGGCTGGGGTCCTTTAAGTAAGCGCCCACGAGCTGAACTACACAGGGATGACTGAGCTGGCAGAGAACGGACACCTCTGGGCAAAACATATCCGCACCTGACTCGGAGCAGTAGGTGTTGGCTCAATAAGGAATTGGTAGCAACGGGAAACTCCCATCAACAGATGGCTCCAAAGGAGGGGTTAGCCGTGCATATGCTTCGCAAAGGTCACAGCTCCACCTGGGTGCAAATGTTTCTCAAGTGCTTGCTTACCATTTTATAGCTATTATGTTATATTTCTGCATTGTCTTTTATGTACTTTCCCCAAAGAATATAAAATTGTTTAAAATAAATAAATACATATTATGTTGAGTTCATGAAACTAAAATAGACCCGTGGTATTTTAGGTTACTTGAGCCCATAATCTCGTGGAACTCAGCTTCTCAGGGCGGGAGATGAACATGTGAAAGCCATCCGGCCCTTAAGAGGAGAACGTCTGCCTTCTCTGCAAACAAGAATTGTCATTTTAATTTTTTTAAAATAAAGAGCACACATGTGGATGGATATGCACACACATATACACTTTACCAGAATCATGATTCCCTGGTGACATTTAATTTTCTGACTGTAATTGCCTATTTGGAGATACTAAACCTTATCACGTATGATCCTTGTCCGCCTGCATTAAAAGCGTGTTCATCTTCTGTCTCTGTTGCTTACCCTTTGTTATCAGGGCTACGGTTTTACTCCAGATCTGATCCTTAACCAGCCTGCAGGACAGTCAAACCTGTAGTACAGTTCTAGACCTGGTGATAACTTCCTATCTGATCAGTCCCTTCAATCTGTATCAATAGGCTAAATTTAGTTTAATTAATAAACTAAACCTCTATGGAATGCCAATGAGATGCCAGGAAATAAGCATTTAAGTCATTCTGAGGAAATACACACACACACACACACACACACACACACACACACACACACACATACACACACACATGAATACAAAATAGTTTTAAAAGATTTTGAAGTCCAAACAGTGAAATATAAACTTAGAGTGGAATCCTATTTTGTTATTTCCTGGTCCAGTGGTACTTAATTTTAATGGACAGAATTACATTTTTAAAAATTCACAGAATATTGCTAACTTGTAGTGATTTTTAAAAAATAATTTTCTTTAAATACTTTTCCAAGCAAATTTATTCCCAGTTCTCCTAAAATATTAATATTTCTAATTTATAGTCTAATAAAATACAAATCTTTAAATACCTGTAAAAATTTGATCTTTCTCATTTGAAATTTTCACTGCTATATTCCCATGAACCAAAAGGACATAAAAGATACTGTTAATTATCAGTGTAGTCAGTCATATTACTTATGTTCATAAAATAGGGATCATTTGTAATATATAAAACAAGCTAGAAAGGTACACATATAGGCAAAATTATCTTAACTATAAAATGTAACAATTCTTCCACTAATAGGTACCTTTTGTCATGCTTTTAATCCTCCCCAAAGGGAATGGAAGAGACACACAGGAGCCATCTAGAAATCAAATTATACAACATAATAGAATATAACAATCATATATTTTTTACTTAAACATTCAACATTATACAAAAAATGTCTGGTGATAAGACCAAGGAAAATTGTAGTTTAAGGCCCAAATCTTTCTCAGGCTATTGAAACTGTACAAATGTTTATTTAAAAGCTGCATAAAATGATTAAAAAAAAATCCAAGTTGTAGCCATCCCCATCAGATTTGTGTCTTGATCCGAATGTTTTCTGCCCTGCCTTAATAGGTTACTGAAATGGAAAAAGATTGTTCTCAGCTTACCCAGGCCTTGCACAGCCTTATAGGAATGTAAAACTTGGAGGAATTGCAGATTGATGAGTTACAAAGTAGCCTAAGTAGAGGCTTCTTTATGTTTAGACTCATCCAGATACGAATTTTCTGAAAAGAAGGCCAAGGTGATAGAGCTATGTCCTAATCCCTAGCTCTAGAATGATAATAACAGCAACACAGGTTTACGTGTAGGCACAATACATCACAACAATGAAAAGTGAATACAACAGTGGGTACCTCCTCCAGGCTGAGAATAGTCATTATAGGGCAATGCATCCTGAGATCAGTTGAAATGCTTCAAGAGTGCGACAATAGCATCATGTCTTTCATGAAAAGACAAAACAACAAGATATCTTAATTTTGGCTTGATTTAGTCAATAATCCACAATCAAAAAAATAATTGGAGGTGGTTTATCATAAAGGGCATATCCTAAGAGATCATATACTGAAACAGAAATTTAGTACTTTTGTTCATTTATTCAAAATAATTCTTTAAGATTTGACTGTATTTGAAGTATTCGCTCAGCCACCATGGTAGGTGCTGGTGATGCAATGAACAAAGTCCAAAGTAAGAAACAGTCTTACACATGAGAAGCTTGTGACAGTGTTGAACAGATAATTATAAGAGTTACAAGAACAATGAGAGTTTCCAAATGTCAAAGGCTATAAGAGTATGCAAAGGCATAATTAAAAGGGTGAAAAGCACATTTGATAACCAGGAAAGGGACACACATGCTGCCACTGAGCATTACATTTCAGCAGTAATTGCAGGGTGACGTGGAACTAAGATAAGCTACATAGGTCCCTGCAGTGGAAACAGCTGGCTACTCTCAGACATTTCTACTCTCCTTTCATGGGGTGATTTGATCATTGGGAAAGCCTGCACATCCATGGACCCCATATTGCTGTCTACCTTGCATCCAGTTGTGACTTTGAAACACGTTTTCAAAAAGAAGTATAAACAAAGACGATGTCACTTCCAAATCTGGGCTTTAGGAGTCAGGTGAACCTTCTGTAGTCTCCCCCATCTGCTGGCTGAAATGCAAAACATTCTGCTACCCTATGGAAATGATGGTGAAACATTTCGAACTTTCAGTGAGACAAACAGCCCACAGTGGCACATGTGCCATGCATTTTCCAACATTAACAGGGATTGCAAATAGCTGTCCACTGACCGGAAACACACATCTTGGAGTGTTCTATGACTAAGAAGTGCCTTTCTCTTATACAATAACATCACCATCCTGAGGCTTACTAATTGAAGTAGGGACCTTATTATTTTTTTCCTAAAAATGTTAAATGTTCCCTTGAGTAAATCATTGATTTTTTTTTTTTAGAATTCAACTTTGGTACTACTCTATGCATTTACTATAAAAATATCTACTGAAGTTAATTTATAAAAGGAAAAAGAGTCAGCTTAATGACTTTACCAAGAAATGTGCAAAATGCAATAGCCCCCATTATAAAAATGGCAAACCTTAGGAATTGAAAAACAGAAATGCTTATTCATCACAAGTTTAATATTGCTTTAATAAGCACTTCACTCATGTGCAGGGTGTATGCTAGCACCAGTGCTCACTTGTCCAGTGTAAATTAAAGAGTGTAGACAAGTTCATGCAATGGGAAAGCTAGTATACTTACTAAACTATTCAAAAATCCCAATACCAAATAAAAAGTTCTGTGATTACAGTTGATCAAACTTGCAGGAAAACTTACATATCAACTATATACCTCATTAATGATAATTAAAGTAGGTGTCCACTTATCATCTTCAGTTTTCTATTCATAACTGATTCATCTGTCTTCTCAATTTGTAGGCATAGGTCATGGTGGGATAAGAGGGGCCAGTCTCATTTGCACCATTTCTTTGGATTGGTGTATGCTACAGTCACAGAAACCTCAAGATCTGAATGGCAGACACACTTGCAAAGGGAGAAGCAAATGGGCAGAGATCATAGATAATGTAAAGTCCCAGAGTAGGATGACAGGACAGAAGGCCACTGCAGCTGGAGCATGGCGCACAAGCGTCAGCAGCACAATCTGGCTGAAGATGCAGGTAAGCGCACATCATGCAGAGTGGTGCTTCTCAGACTCTTCAGCGTGAATAAGCATTGCCGGAAACACAAGACAAAACGGATTCCTGAGCCTCTCTAATAGGACTATATTAGGCTCTATAATAGGACCTGGGTGTCCCCTTCCTAGCAAGGTCCTTGGGGATGCTCTGTTAGTGATGTTGAGTTTTAAAGGCTAGGATAAAAGAACTTAGATTTTACTGTGAGCCAGATGGGGAACTACTGGAGCACTTTAACTAGGTAAAGACATGATTTGCTTAACTTTTTAAAAAAGTCCTCATTTATAAATTAGAATGATGACATGTCCTTGTCAGATTAACCGTGCAGAAAATAACTTATGTAACACACCTGATACTTCCAACATGTAAATCTACATTTGGAATCATCTCACCTCTTTCTTGCCTTCTATTTGCACCCCAAGAATTCTAAATGAACTTGGAGTCTTTTTTTAGCACTTCATATAATTCATTTAAGCATCATTGTACTCACTTGCCATTGCTGTTTTTGTTAATTACCCAAATCCAGTGACTTAAAAAATTAAAGCATATTATCTTATTGTCCTGAAGGTCAGAAGTCCAACATGACTCTCTCTAGGCTATTGCTAAAGTGGCAGCAAGGTTGCATTGCTTTTTGGGACTCTGAGGGGAGATTCAGTTTCCTTATCTTTTCCAGCTTTTAGATACCACACTTACTCCCTGGGCATGTTCCTCAGCAGGTAGCACCTTCCTACAGCCTGAAAGTAAGCAATTTTTGCTGAGTTCTCTTCATATAACTACAATCTCTACCTCTGCCTCCTTTCACATCAAGGACCTCTGTCATTTTAGTAAGCTCAGGAGGATAACCCAGGATAACCTCTATGAGGGTCAACTGATTAGCAACCTCATACATCTTCGTCGTGTAACGTAGTATATTCAAGGGTGCCAGAGAATGGGTCTGGGACATCTGTCTTAGAGGGATTATCACTCTTCTACTACACTTAGTTTGATGATTTCTTTGTTGCCTGATTGTGTGTTGGTACTGCCTTCTACTGAGCATTTCCTTTTCTTCCTCTGATGGCCATTTTACTCTCAGGATAAAAGTGGTAAGACTGTCAACAACAACAACAAACTGAATTAAACTGCCTCCTCACCTGTCCTTTGCTAGGTTCACAGTTTCTGAGTATTTGTCTGCCTTGCTCCACTCTAGCTCCACCACCTTGTAGTGGTTTTGGTATCTTTGGTTTTTGTTGTTGTTATTGTTTGTTTTGTTTCATTTTTAAATTTGGAGCCAGAAACATAAACTACAACATATAAAACATTAAAACAAACAAATGGTCTTATTTCTGATTTTTCTAGAAATAAGAAAATACCTAAACCTCCAGCCTTTACCCAAGCACAACGAAGTTTATCTCGGAGAGCCCACATCCCTGCCTAGCTCAGCCCCTCCATGGAACTAACTCCGGCTGCCTGAAGTGAGCCATGCTCTCCCCAGTGAGGCAGAAAGCTGCATCCTGAGTCCTGAACGCCTGTGTGCGTCTGCGATCACACCCTTGATGTTACCTTTCTTAGCAACAGCTCTCTTGGCTCCACTTGCTCTGAGCAGTTTTAATTTCCTGCCAGCACAGTGGCACAGCTTGCTGGCATTTTCTTTGGGATGCTTTTCATCAGGAGCCTAATGAGTGCCTTGGTTCTGGCTGATGATAAGAAAGAGGCTGCCAGAGAAATGCCAAGGGGTTCCTTCAACTCTGGAAGGCATCGAAGCCTGATTTCCCACCTCCTGTTAGCTGTACGCAAAAGCACCCACATGTGAGAAATGCTCCCCCCACTAGAGCTGCTCTGACAAGCCACAGAAGGAAGCGCAAAACAACCAGAAACACTCTAAGCCCACATCCCCTACTCTTGGCCACAAGGAGTTAAGCAGGAAAGCACTTTGATGGAGCTCAATAAACGGACTTGTTAAGCCAAACTCCTGATAAAGGATACACTCAGATAACCAAGGCATACTAATGGAACATGTCCAGAGATAATCAAACTTCCACTAATTAAATAAAATGTTTTCCTATATCTAAAAATTTGCTATCTACATCCAAGGATTTTACCCAAATAGGAGGTTGCTATGTTATTAGCCTAATGCAGTTATAATAATGATTTGTACTTTCACAGCATTATTCACTGGAGCACCTGAAGGTTTTGGCAAATGTGATTCCTTTACCAGCTTGACGTCTCTTTCATTTCCTGCTCCCCCGTGTGCATTCCTCAGATTCTACACCTTCCCTTTAATTTGTCATCTTGTGTTCCTTCGCTGCTTACATTTGTTGTGATATTTCCCCTTTGAACCTTTTACTTCCAACTTAGAGTTACTTCAACGTCTAAGAAATAAGGTTACAAGTCACTCCCAAAAGATATTATAAACAAAGTTCAGTATTTATAGGGTAATCATATACACAGCAGATGTTTCCTAATTATTAAAGAAATACAATTTTTATTATGTCGCTATAAAATTTTCTTTTCATCCTCTTCATTTCAGCTTAGAAATAATGGATGCTAATGTTTATCCCTTGCTATAAGCTTCATTACAAGTACCAGGTCTGGAAGATGACAGTGGTACTAACATCTTGATTTTGTGACTTGGAGAGCTTTTTTTTTTTTTTTTTTGGTTTTTCTCCGGTACCGGGAACCGAACTCACGACCTTGCGCTTGCCAGGCAGGCGCTTTTGCCGCTGAGCTAAATCCCCAGCCCCCAACTTGGAGAGCTTTTGGGAGGTCTGACAATTTATGGAGATGAGGTCTTGATTATAGAAACCAAGGAATTCTTATTCACCTCCTATGTCCCACATACCCATTGAAGGAGCAGCCTGGACCTTGATTTATACCCAACTAAAAAAAATAAAACTTTTGTAGAAATGATATATATGAGACTTTGCCAGTTATTTTAATGTCTTCCCTATTATATTAAATACTCACTTTTCACCAGCATTGAATAGTGAAGTCAGAGAATAACTTCTAATGTTCACCCTTCTCTGGTCTATTGTCCTGACAGTTCTGACCACCCCCCACCACCCCTCCATTAGCAGTCAGATGAAAAGAAGAACTCCAAATTCACCACATCTTTCCTGAACTTCCACCTGAAAGGATTCTTAACTTTACATCACAGACAGGGAGCTCATGTCCCCTTTGACCCACTACTCCTGTTCCTTCATTGCAAAGTCCAAACCAGAATGCTACCTGTGTTTTACCTGGGCTTATCAACAAGCAGGTATGCTTTTGCCAAGATTACACAACTAAGTTATTTCATGCTCCTTCTTCCTACTCTCTTCTTTCCTTTTGTTTTCCTTTGCTGTAAAAAATATTGACCATGCATCTGTCAGGGGCCATCTCCACTGACATTTTCCATGACTACTCCACTTTAGATAGTTTCCTTGAAGTTTTCACTCATCACTGTATTGCCTTTTTCCTTATTTTCTGATATTTTCTGTTTACTTTTTAACTTTTATCCTGTCTGTTCAGCTAGAAATATGAACTTCCTAATGCCAGGGAAATACCATGCCAAAGCATAAAAAGAGAAGTTTTAGAACAATCTTTCACAATCTTCTGTTCATTTCCTTGAAAACTAGCATTGTGAAGTTAGTAAGAAACCTATGTTATTCATAGACATAACCACATAGACAACAGAATAGTGTCAGTTAGTATTCTTGAGAACATTAAATCCCCTGATATCATTTAGTAGAATAGAAAATAGAACATTATATCTAAAATGTCTGCTTCCTCGTTTTTCTATTTTATTTCAACAAGTAAATGTGAAGCACCTGTTAGGAGTCAACCACTGAACTGAAAATTTTGAAAGACATAGATTAAGAAGCCAAATTCTTGTTCACAATAAGTTCACAAGTTCATGGGGAGGCTGTGTTTCAGGATAAAATGGTAGACACTGAGATAAAGATATGCACGTGATACAATAGACTGTAAGAAAGAAGGTGTATGGTAAGCTGGGATGTCAGGAAGCAGATCCATGTACTCGGTCTTGACGGCTAAGTAGAAAGGAATTTAAAGAGTGAGGTCCGGCGAAGAGGGTGTGGAGACAGCGAGGACTGTATAAGAAATGACTCAGGAAGATGGACTAATCTGGCACGTGATGAGGGAGTTTTACTCCCATCATCTCAAAGGACACCGCCTGACGGCCGTGTGCAGAGATTGGTGAGCTAATGTTTAGAACGAGCACGACGCAGAGTGCCCACTGCGTGAAGGCTGGTGATAAAATGAATGTGATGACGGCTGTGTCAGGTAGAGTCACACCTGTGAGGATAGTGACTCGGCATGGGGTCTGAGAAGCCGGAGGGGCACAAGGCAGGAAAACCTTTGAGTGCTATCACAAGCTGGGCTTTTGCCTACAGGCGATAATGTGTCCGTGGGGGGTTTTAAAACGGGGGATGATGTAGCCTTCTTTGTACCTTGAGTGCATCTCTCAGAAAACAGTGGGAAAAAGAGATGCAAAAGGTTTTGAAGACAAAAACCAACCAACCAATCAGAAACAAAATCATAGTTATTAGGCTACTAAATTGGATCAGGAGAAAGATGATAAGGTTTTGAATTAAGATAGTTGTAGTGAAAGTAAATAAGAAAGGATGGATTCAAAATTTATTTATGAAGTAAAATAAACTCTTTGACTGGCCACATATGGATATATCTTGTGTGTATGTGTTTATGTGTGTGAGGGGCATGGGGGAGGGAAAAAAGTAGTCCTGCATGTTTTTAGATTTATGAATTAAATGACAGAGTGGAAATGCTATTAAATGATAGGGTCAAAAGAGGATAGGAGAAGCCAATCAAGACAAAAGGATATTAAGATACATTCTGAGACGTACATAGCCATATCTACGTAAAGGAATCGAGGAGCCATCTGGTGAGGGGCCTGAAAACATGGTCTCAAACTCTTTGTGAGGTAAATTCTGCTGTAGTAAAGAGGCTTGCTAGTTTGCAATACAGAAATTTTAAAATATTGTTTCACATGTGTGCACTCAGCTCCAAATATTAGAATGGCGCTTCTGGGTTACTTTCATAATATTTTGAGTAGCAATTTTCAAAATCTTCCTGATTTTGATTCAGTCCTATGGTTTTAAAATTATTACTGTATCTTAAGCCATAAACAAGAAATAGGAATATAACAGAACCACACATGCTTTTCTGTTTGTCAAGTTTGTCCAGTGATATTTGGCAGGAATATAAACTCTTCATTAGCCAGTTTACAGAGAGTGCCCATCATCCTAATAGATCATTACTTCTTATTGTACAATAAAGGATATTATAAATTATGGCAGATGATTGGATTTGTGAGTTATACAGGCATCAATGAACTTTTGTTCTGCACTTAACAATAATAGCTCTCACCACTTTTCTTGAGAATCTGTTATGGTCTAAGCATCTACCTCCTACCCTTAATCAGCATCAGAATTGTGGAAAGTGGTTGTTAATTTCCTCATTTTAAAACAGAGGGTGAAGTCTGAGAGAGGATAAATAAGTTGCTCACAGTTGTTAGGAAATAAGCATGAAAATTGGGCTTAGATCTCTCGGAGTTCAGAGTGCAGTAGTAAAAGAAAGCTTCAGCTGTTCCATAGGACAGATATCTGCTACCTGTCTGCTATCTGGCTTAAGCAAGTGAGGTCTAACAGTTTTAAATCTGAAAGTCTTTATGGTAGAAAAATAATACTGGGCCAGAGATACAGCTTAATGGCATAAGTGCCTGCCTGGCAAGCACAAGGTCCTGAGTTTGATTCCCGGTACCAAAAACAATCACATTGAAAAATAATACTAAGATAGTTAATTTGATTATTAAAAGACATGCATATAGAATAAGTTCTCACTGAATATAAATATTCTTCTACTATCCATCTTATGCATGAATACTCTTACAGTTATTATAGTTCAAAAAATTTGCAAGTTATAGCCCTACCCTACAACGATAAAAGTTCTTCCTACTTAGGGAAGGTTACTATTCTTTCAATTACATTTAATATATAGAAAGGTAATTCATTCTACCAAAAAAAAAAAATCACACATGGATGTGAAATACCATTTACATGTTTTGTTTAACCCTCCCTATACCTCATTCCTAATCCAGTCTAGCACTAAATTAGGTTCACTTTACTTAACTGAACTCCAAATGGATAAAAGATTAATTTAGAATTTGCCAGGGAATTTCTAATCCACTGGTGAAAGTTTATCAATGATTTTATGAAACTACTTTGTCTGTTATTCCTTCACCTTCATCTAACAGGTTTTTTTGCTGGCTAAAATGTGTAGAAATTCATGATTGCAAGATTTCATTACTTTTAGAGAATACACTACAGTACATTTACTATAAATAATTCACATCATACTACACTTGTCAAAAGGAATGAATAAAGTATATATCAGGGTGCAGAAGCCTTGATTTTCATTGTTTTTGCTCACTTACTCACTAATTCTCCAACTCCAGCTCCTTGTCACTATGAATTAGAGCTCTGCTGCTGTATACAAATATTGTATTCTGGATAATTAGATATTGGGATAGAAGCCTCTGGAAATTACTTTAACTGGTGGCAGAACTGAAGCAAATGAGAAATTTTTAGTTCTCTTTCTAGTTTGGGTTATTTTCTGACCCTAAACAGCCTGACATAAAGGAGCACTTTTCTTTGTCAAAGGCAGCCTTTTCAAATCTAACTGCCAGACACACTATTGAGCTATGTGTTCAATTCTAATTGGCTGAGATCTTTTCAATTCGGCAGTTTCATCTTTAATGCAATGGATGTAAGATTATGTGTAGGTCTTTTCAATGGGTTTTCCATACTGGTGATTAGGGCAGAGGATTTGAACATAAGCAGGCTGCTGGCTATTTCTTCTGGCCAATTTAAATTGATTCATACAAGTCTTTTGTACCCCAGGGAAAGGGCAGAACAAATCCAAGTGAGTGAGACAGCTATCGCTACACTCTCAGATGGAATAGTAGAAAACGAAAGAGGGGAGAGACTTGGGGGGGAGAAAAACTCTAAATACTGTAAAATTGAAGCACCAAGAAGTCTAGCAGAGAAATATTGAAGTTTAACCAGTAGACTTCTGTGTAGAATCAAGGTCTCTGGGAAAATTATTTTTGAGATTGATTTTGATCACCTTAGGCTAAAAGGGTTATGTAAATAGAAAGTGTTCATCATATCTGATTCCACAGAAACCCACAGTGAGCAACCTCGTTTCTGAAATTATTACAAAAATGACTGGATAACTTTTCCTGAACTCCAAAGCCCTCCTGGAAGTGTCAAATCAGAATGGCAGAAAGAAGGTAAGCTACACATAGAAGCTCTGTCTTAGCCTCACTCAGAGATACATGTTGAGAAAGACTCCTCAGTTTTCCGTTAAGGAGGGTGGACTTGGATGAGCTATTCAAATTGCCATGCTCAGAAGTGCTCCTTTTCTAATAGACCCTGGCCCTGTAGCTTCCTTCTAGTCACTTCCTCAGATGGGTTAGGGTATATGATAAACTACAGCAGAGCCATTTCCTGAACATCTCTATTCTATAAAGAGGAAACTCTTTAGGTGGAATTTTACTGCTTCCTCAGTCTCATTTCCAGGTTATTCAGGAAAAATTTTAGTAAGCCATGTCTATTAATTTGGTAACTCCCTCTCCGCAGGAAAAGGGTGGCATTTTTAAATTCAAAGAACATGGAAATTGTATGGTGTTGACAGTATTAACAAGGCCATTTCAATCCTCTCTTCACACATGAAAACAATATGGCATTTCTGCAGCAAGAAAAAAGAAATAGCAAGAATATCATTTTGCCAGTTGACTGGCTCTGCCCCAGAACATATGCAAAATATCCATCTGTCTCCTGAGTCCTAACATTCAATTTGTTAAAATTCATAGTAATAATGAAATTCAACACTAATGCCTGGCATATTAGTTGAACAAATAAAGGTGACAAATAATGGCATATGCTGAAAAGATCCATGGGTGAGTCCTATAATGTAAAGCATTTTTTTTTTTTTTTAAAGAGAACCTTAGGATTTTATACAATGATTCTTTGTTTTGTAAGGTGTGGAATTCCACAAAAAAGTAAAAGTAAAGCCAGTTTTCAACTATCACTCTCAATCAACTAAAAACAAACAAAGTCAACCTCTGTGAAGAGATAGCTACAGCAGCAATTTCTGAGCTGCCTTCCGGAAGACTAATGCTTTGTAAACAGGCTTACTCTGAAACTCACATTTCTTCAGAGATGCTGTCTGAGAATCTCTTGAATAAATACAATGCACTGAGCAAGTAGAACTTATTAAGGCCTCCCAAAGCTTCAGAATATTTGATGTCTTCCAACTGATAATTAAAATATAGAGCTACTTAGACCACTGTATTTTACAGAAATGCTTTCAGATATCCATCAAAAGATAAGCACAGTACGCAGGGATGTGAATGTTCATATAATATTCTTAACAATTTGAAAATCGACAAATTGTGCAAATTTCAAATTGAAATTGTCCAATTGAAAACATTCCAAATTCCCATGGATAGAAAGTATAAATTGTGATATACTGTAGCAAAAAATAAAAATTATACTATACAACAATAAAAATGAATGATATATGACTTCCTTCAGCAATATGGTCTCACAAATTACTGACCAAAAGAGCAGCCTCAAAATGGTACATTTCATAGTATTTACCTAATATAAAGAATAGAAAGAAGCAAAACTGCTCCAGCAGGCGTTAGAACCTTCCTTGGGTGAACAGACTGCATGACAATACAAGTAGGGTTCCTGGTGTACTGGTCCTGCACACTTTTATCATCCGGGTACTGGGTGAGTTTAGTTTGTAAAAATTCACTGAGCCGTATAGACATATGCAAAAGTGTGTGCATTTGCATTTGTATAATACTTGAATAAAAAAGTAAAAATAGCCTATATCTAACTCTGACTTGCTATACCATGTCTGTTTACTCATCTTTATTAAAATAGCTCCTGTATCATCTCTCACTAGCACTTTTCTGAATTCTGTTTTTCCTTCTCCTGTCTCTATAATTGTAGGAGCTCCCCATTTCTATCCATTAAGCTCAGGCAGAAGCATTTTAGATTGATTTGGTAGTCTGAGAAATCGTACAGTTTACCTGCTGTCGTTTTAAGTGTGATCTTTTAGCTTTCTAGCATCAAGAAAGAGAAATATATTTCCTTATATAAACTTCCTGAAAGGTGGAGTAGACATCAGAAGTTAAAATAACAATGAAAATGACTCTGAAAAGTTTAACGTGTTATAGTATTCAGCTATATGTCTATGATTTTAATGACAATATATACTGTTCCATGTTCCCTGAAAAAAATCTAAAGTACTTAGGAGGCCATGTGCACATGTGGAACCCACTCTGAGGCACAGTACACAATAACACCAATAACAAAGATGCTGTTTCTCCTGTGAATGCCTGCAGTACTCTTCCTTGAAATGAAGAATTTGCTATCAATCTTCTTTCTTTCTGACTTAATACTACTACCACTGCTAGCTACCACCACTAAAATGCCAATTATTAAGTAGGATTTTTTTTACACCAGCTACTGATCTAAGCAATTTGCACGTATTACTTCACCTAACCTACAGTCTTGTGCAGTAGGAGCTGTTGATATCTGTACTTGTCAGATGAAGAAGCAAGAGCTCAGCGAGATTCAGTAACTTGTACAAGGTCAAAGAACACAGCTTGATTTAAACCCGGGTATCTTCACCCCAGAGCCGGAATGCTCACCACTGTGTGTCCAGTGTGTCTGTACACAGCACCAACCTTGGCTCCCTTACCTTTTTTAAAAATCATAATCATGGTCATTTGTTTGATAAACAAATATTCCTTTATTCTTTGTGTTTTAAAAATTTTGAATCTATATCAAAATTCTACTCTCAAGGAGATAATGACTAGCTCTAAGCCCTCTCTACTATCATCACCTATCAGAATTTTGGTTCTCTACTACCTAGAAATGCAACAGTCCATTCACTCCCTTCTCAATGTGCCGAGGCTGAGAACGCCTTCCGCTCCTCAGAGCCCGAGTTGCTTTCCCTAATGATGGTCTACTGGAGTCTTTGATCTAAATCCCCAGAGAGTCATATACAACCTACAGAGGAAGTAGGAGTGTATGAATCCTACAAGCAAAGGAATTATTCATGCACTGATGTAATCTTTGCACACAGTTCAATGTATCACTATAGAAACGCGATGATTAAAAATCTCCCTTTCTCATAAGCCCACATCAAACATGTCTGCTCGTCTTTTTCACCACTAGACCTGCTGGGCTCACAAGCAACCAGATTCATATCAGCCCCATTATCCAGTAAGAACTGAACTGGGAGAGTGTGACCACAGAAGCAAGCAGAGTGTAATCCTATACTAGAACGCAATAAAAGACTGAAAGAAGAAAACTGCACTTTGATTTTCAAAAGACAGTCATAGACACCTAACAGTGCTGTTTCCAGAGGTGGAAAGCAATGACTAATATCAGATTGATAATGAATTAATTATTTCTTAACTGAGAAAACAAGATGATATCATAAGTAAAAGAAGTATTTTCTTTTAGTTAATCTCTTATGTAAATTATCTTTCGCTCACCACTATTTCCAGCATTTCACCACTAACTATAATTACTAAGCACAAATGTTAATATTTTTACACAAGAAAAAGAATGAAAGTGCCAAGAAGAATTTTTCTTGAGGACCAAACCGACAGCAGGGCTGTGTGTTCAATTCATCCCAGTGTAGGCCATAAGAGGGTGCACTGACTGTAAATATTTAATAACACAACACTGAAACTGACCCCTGAAATCCCACACCATATTGTCACCATTCATCATCAATTCTAAATGTTGTCAGTTTATAAACTATCTCTTCACGTGAGGTTGAGCTCTCCTGAAGCCCATTTCTTACTTGGCACGTCAAAGCTCTTGGGCACTGGTAAGCGTCAACAATCAGTGGTTTTCTCACCACGCCCTTATCCGTGCGCCCGTCTCTTCCAGGGTGACTGATGTTTACTACATTCTGATCAAGAAGATATTTAACCAGATCAAAGCTCTTTCCATAGACACAAGCACTGCAAAAGCGTAAGAATAGAACACAAAAATTAAAAAATAGTCCCTTGTTATGGACTGTGCTGCCTCTCTTCCTAAATTCATATGTTGAAGATTGATTTCCCTTAACATCAGAATATGACTACCTTCAGGGATACTGTCCTTAAAGAAGTGATTGGGTTAAAAGGGGGTCAGTGGGGTGGGTCCTAATCCAATTAGATTGCTGTCCTTCTAGATAGAGGAGACTAGAACAGTATCCTTGACACACAAGTGAGATGGCCTTGAAGTCACAGAGAGAAGGTGGCCATTGTCAGACCAAGGAGCCAGACCTCAGAGAGTGTCAGACTTACTCATATCTTGAACTTCGTACCCTTAAGAACTGTGAGACAATAAATGTCTGTTGTTTAACCCACCCAGCCTGTGTTTTGCTCTGACAGGCTTGGAAAGTAACGCAGCTTTAAGTCCAGCCACTCTAGATGCTGATATTTACACAGAAGAGCTAAAAGACACAGAAGGGAGGAGAGAAGGCATGAAGAAAAGGAAATAGGAAAAAAAAAACCAAGCATGTCCTAAAAGGTAAATAAAACTGAACATAGAGATGCACAGCCATAATCCTATCACTTTGGTGGGTGAGGCAGAAAGTTCACAAGTTTGAGTCAACCTTGACAGCTTACTGACTTAATGAGAGCCTGTTTCAAAATTAAAAACAGACAAAAATGACCCAGAGATGTAGCTCAAGGTGAAGGTCCTGGGTTCCATGACCTATATTACCCCTACAAAAAGGAAGTAAATAAAATGTGAACATACAGTGATAACATCATGAAGACTTTCACAGTTGTGTCAGATTTCTAGTATTTTTATCAAGCATTTTCTGTCATATTAGGTCTTCTTTAACCTAAGAAATACTCTGCAGGATGATCCAATGAGGAATGAGAGAACTTTTCTCAAATTCAGGTCAAAATATGAAATTATTCCCCATAAAAACTACCTGCTGTCTCTCTGAAGACTTTTTGAACAGAAGCAGGATCTCAGAGCTGTCATTTTTCTAAGGGAGCATCTTTTGTGGATTCTAAAACCAGAGCTCTTCCAGGCTGTAGCCAGAGGACTTGGGACATGTTCTTTGACTGTTGAATTTTAGTTTTACCAACAATATAACATGATAATAGGTAATAACTTCCCCTTTTGCCGCATTGTTGCTAAGGTTTCAAATGGATTCATGCTTATGGGGTCACATGACAGACTGTGGAAGTGGTTCATTATCAGATCTTTCCAGTTGAGAAGAAAAACTAACAGACTTTGGAACCCAAAGGAAATAAGATATTTAGAGACAAATTTTAAACTAGATTTCTTAAAACTAATCAAAGTTTGATTTCTAATGTTTATGGAAAATAAACTTAAGTAAGAAAGACTTTACATGAGGTAAATAAATCATACCTCTTAGTGGATACTGGATATCTTTTTATTCTTCTCATGAATTTCTTGTTCCTGTTGTTTGTCTTGTGCTTTTGCTTTAGCTGTAACTTGTGCACTAACGATACTCTACTTTGAGACCCCGGCGAACTATGAGGTACTTGGGTGACTTGAGGGCGCTAGCCACTGCAGGGCCCTGCCTGGAAGGGTGCAGGAAGGGTACAAGGACTTTATGCTGGAAGAAGTAGTTCACTGGGTCCTACTATTTCTCGGGAAGACTTCAACCAAGGTATTTTTCTTTAATGAGCTGCCACAACCTTGACACACTTCAACTATCACCCTGTCTGAAGTCTCCTCATGAATCAAAGGCAGAAGTCATTTCTGATCTTCCGCTACCTTGTCAGTTCAGTCTCACGGCCCCTGTAACACTGTTTCTGGCAAGGGTCACCTCAGTTTACCTCCATATCTCACAGTAGAGGTGAAGGGATCTTGTTGTCTTAATGTTCTTACCAGCATTAACAGGAATCATGTCCTTAATAGATCTTTTCTGAGCAACAGAGTGACTAAAATTACACTATTACACTATTTCAGTGTAATGTGTCATAGCAACATTAACTATTTTCATGAAAAATATGACTACACATCTAACATTCCATTGTCTGAATTGCTTCATTGTCTCTTTTCAAAGTGACTGCATATAGGAAATGTATACCTATATGAGTATTTACATATCTGTGTGCATATGTATATGAAAATATTAATCTGTTATTCCTCACAGCCACAGCCCTATACAAAATAAAATAGCTGGCTTATACTTTTGACTCACTTCACAAATACCATGTAGACAACTTTCTGGAGGTCACAGTCACCTTGTGCATACAGTTGGTTCCAGTTCATGTGCATGGGGTAGAAAAATGATTTGAAAGCTAGCCCGAGGTGTCAGCCCCAACAGGCATGACCTAATAGGAAAAAGGATGCCAGCGAGCGTACATATCAGTTCTGCCAATTTTCCCCTTCAGGGACAGATCCCACTGATCCATTTACTGAGAGTGTGATCTGAAGAGTGCTCGCATCTGTTCTGTTACCAAATATGTAGAAAACAGACAAGATATTTTGGTACTGGAACATAAAGATATCCACAAAGAATATGACCTAGAGTTACGCAGACATTTACCACATTATTTTCTAGCCATGAGGAAGACTCAGTATTTTCCAACTTTATGGTTTTTGGGAGAATTAAATGAGATAATGGATATAAATAATGTGGTTTAACTTCCCTTTTGGCTGTCCTCTTTGGTTGATTTAAAAAAAAATAACCTGTAACTCCAAACAAAGTGGGACAGGTTCATGCTTAATGTAGAAGCACAAGTTTATTTTAGTTTAGTATGAAGAAAGGGGTGTCCTCATTTCTGTTTTTTCCCCATTGCAACACAAACGTTATGCAAACCATTCAGTCCCGAATACTTTTCAAACCTTACAGACTGGTTATGAAATATGTAATGTGTAAGTAAATGACATTATATTCAAGACCTACTAAATTGAAATTGCTCTTGCTTTTATAGTAAAATGACAACCCAATAAACAGGTAAGCTTCAAATTTTATATATCATTCACTCTCCTTTTGGACATTTAGGGGGCTGCCTTGGCTCTGAGTTATAAGTTGTTATGAATGTTTTCTTTGTTTATCTTTTTCCTTCGGTTGCACCTTCCCCAAGCCCAGCTGAATCTTCAGTGCTTTTGGGCCACACTGTAAAGGGCTTTCATGTATTCCTAAAAAAGAGCTAACACTTTCTTAGGTATCTCAGTGGCCATCCTGACTAGGCATGTATAGGCTGACAGATGGATGTCTGAGCTAGGTGGACACATTTGCACCTAAGTTTTAAGTAGGAAAGAAAAAAGTGTGTCACATTTGATGCTGATGAATGCTGGTAGTGAGATTCTTATCCCAGCCTCTTTTGGCAGCTTTCCACAAATTGAAGAGGAACAGCGGCAATGTGCTTACAGATGTTGATACCTCAGTTGCCTTGGCAACATCAGTCCCTGTCTCTGTGGCTGCAGCCAGGAACACAGCATCTGGCTACAGCCCCATCTGTTGTGCTGTCTGCAGCATCTGACGCTACCTTTTCGCCTATGCAGCTAGCTTGAGCTCCTTGTCCTCTGCCCTACCTCTGCCGTCGCTCCCTGATTGCAACATCTGCCACTATTTGTTCTTGCTTTGTGTACACAACTTCAGGTGCTGTAGCATGTCAGCTAAGTTTAGTGGTTAGTGCACGCAAATATTTTTTTTCACCTGTGAAAAGCTGTTTTACTGAAGATGTTTTCCTTAGTGAAACTCTCTGTTCCAGTTATTTGACTGATTTCCTTTGTGACTTCAAATGTGCCATTTTAGCGTGCACTAGTTTTAAAGAAAACATTTCAAGAGGGTGCATGTGACATAATTGCGGGGTCTCTGGAGCGCTGTGTAACACTCACAGGTGCAAAGGAATCTCCATAGATTTTAACAACATGAGGCTGAACTTCCAAGTCACTCTGGAGCAGATACTTCACTATCTTGTGAGGTCCAAAGCAGGAACAGAAATGAAGTGTGACATGGTCTTTGTTACCCTGGGCAGTCACTGTCATCACCAAGAAAGCAAAAGAGATATTATCTGGACTCCAGTGTTTGTCCCCCTTCACCTTTACAGTGCTGTGGACTTTTCCTAAGTGCCTGAGAGACTCCTGGAACTTGGCAATTACTGATAATAGCAGAGGAAACTATGTGCAACCAATTTAAAAAGTTATAATTCTACTCCATGGCCTATTACTGCATTAAACAGGCTGTCCTGTAGTCCCATAAAGTCATGCAATGTGTCTAATCCCATCTACCTTGCACAATGGGGTAGTCCAGGAAATCAATAACAATTCAAAAGGGAGTTGTAGCCTTATTTCCATGAGTACCCCCTTTCAAACTGATAATATGCCTCTGAAGCCATGTTAAGAATTTCATATCCGATCAGAGCACTAAAACCAGAGATTTTGGTTTAGGAGGCCATGGTTACTCCCAGCCACCTGGGGGTGTCTGTATGTTTACAGTACTGTGCTGGACGTTCTGATGAGAAATTCCAGAATACACTGTATAAAGCATGCTATAATTAAAAAGAAACATTTTAGAGGAGACTTCACTCGTGAATCATGTTGCCTTAAACAGGTTGTTTAAATTCAGTTGTTCGCTCTCTTAGCCGAAGTTGTCCTGATGTTTGCATCACCCCGTGTCACAACACCTAACCATATCTGGGGAATGCCCTGCACTGCAGGTACTGCTGAGAAGTCAAGACCGTGGTGGATCACAGAAGCAGAAATGTACTTTCCAGGACTCCTTTGCCATTAGGGAAAAGCATGACAGATGGGGGCTATATAGAGCCTGTTGCCCCATAGTAATTCTTAGTAGCCCTGCTTCTACTATCAACAGTGCCCTGCTTTGGATATTTGCCTTCAATCAAAATACTGTGGCATCACTCATCTTTGGAGATGATCAAAGACCAGTAATGAAAACCAGGGCCTGTCCTGTCCTGGCAATGTAGTAGTGGCGGCAGTAGTGCCACTTGATTTCCAGTTCCCATCACAGAGTCACTGTCATATTTTTTTTTTTTTTTCCCTCCGGTACCGGGAACCGAACTCACGACCTTGCACTTGCCAGGCAGGCGCTTTGCCGCTGAGCTAAATCCCCAGCCCTCACTGTCATATATTGTTGAGTCCCGGAGCACAAAGTTTTATGTGTGCCTAGCTGGGCTGGCTTTGTGTCTTCAAAGGACCTGTTGGGGTCATGTCTTTTGGTGTTGTTTCTCCCTGTGAGGATTTTAAGGCTTTCCACCTTGTTTCCCAGAAGACTCTGAGTATGACTTGATAGCCTTTCGTGTATTCCTTCCTTTTTATCATTAAGTTTATTGGTGTAGCGCATATGGAACTTGTGCATGATATACCCACATATTATTTTTCCCCATTCTACTCCCCACTTCTTCCTCTCTTCCCCTTCTTATTTATAAAAGCTTTACTTCTATTTTTTCATTTCTTGCTTTTCTTTTCCTTCCTTTCCCTCCCCTAGTTCCCCTTCCTATTTGAACATTTTCTTCCTATTTCATAATATCTGTTATACATCTTGCTCCTTGTTTACACTTTCAGTTTCTCGCATCAGAGAAACAATGAGGTATTTACACATCTGTGTCCAATTTATTCCAATCTACTCAACCACAAAGAAGGATAAACTTGAGGCGTTTTTTGGTAACTGGATGCATCTAGAGACCATACTCTTAAGCATATTCTTCCTGTGTTTAAATTGGCAAGAGCTAGTTTCTGATTCTTGAGAATGAAGTGACTGATGTACTCTGATTCCTCAGACATGGTGAGTATGTGTCACCACGATGCTGGCTTTAAAGGTGGCAGTGTCTTATCAGTCACAATGGTATAGGAACAGCACTGTTGCAGATATGCTAAAATAGTTAGGTGCTCCACGATGATAAGGCAACTAGCATCTGTCACATATTATACATTTACTAAAGTTAAATATTTGTTATTTTCCCTCTTAGAAATTTGTTGAGTGCCTAGTATGTGAAAAACATACCTCTGAACTTCAAACACATGCAAATGGTTTGCATTCTACAGTTGCCCAGTAAAATGAGTACCCTGATCAACAGTAGGAAACACCTTCTAGATCCCCTGTCTTTAGGACACCCCAAGACTGCATAAAGTCTCCAACCTCAAAGCAGAATGTATCTCATTATAAGCACCTGTACCCCTTTCTGCCTAATAAATCTTTTCGTGTCTCTCAAAAAGCAAGATAGAAATGTGCTGAGTGATAAAAGAAAGACCAATAAACCATACATGCTCAGAGTTCACACCATTGAATAACTTAGAGTTTAGTTAAATAGTCAACGATCACAGGATTGAAGTGATAATAAGTTAACACCAAATTGTTCCACTTGGGATCTGGCTTCATGTCAATATTTCAAAACTAGGGCCAGGGATATAGCTAAGCGGCACAGCACCTGCCTAGCAAGCACAAGGTCATGAGTTCGATTCCCAGTACCAAAAAATAAATAAATAACTAAAATGCTTAGACTGCTGCTCTATGGTCATTTCTTTGTCAAAGTTTACTCATCATTTGCTGACTTTCTAGAACCAAAGGGAGTGAACAAAAATAAATTTTTTTCTTTCAAAAATAAAACAGAAAGGGAAAGTAAAAGAGAGTACAAATAACTTAAAATTATACATAATTTATTACTACTATTGTATAATCATCATGTAACGATTAACAAACATTGATTGAGACCTTGTGGCTGTTGTATGTACTGACAACTTTTCTCTCTTTTTCTTTTTGTCCTGCAAGATCTTATGCCAAAGGGAAATCTTTAACAAAGTCCCTGAACATTTCCTCCTGAGGCTGTTATTGAAAAATCTTTGAATCTTTTTTATTAATGAATAGCTCAGAAAGACATCTTTCTTTCAGAAGAATGTTTCTGGTTCTTTTGATTTTCTTACTTTTTATGCGACTTTCCTTTGTTCGCATCTTGTTGGAAGCCAGTGAAAGTCAATGGCCTGGGTCAATGCCAGAGCACATTCTGTATGCAGCTCATTGAGGGGGCTTTTAAGAGGCTGAGAGAACCAGGAGGGAAATTGTAGGGCAGAATGTGCTGCAATCTTCTGTTAATTAATAATTTGCTTTTGGTCATCCCCACTTCCACTAACATTCTTCTCCAATAGGATCAATAAACGTTAAGGTAGGCTATCTACTCAGTGTCTGCAGGGCCACAGATGTTCTTCCCATCAAAGGAGATATAACTATGGACTGAAGAAAGAAGGTTGGATAAATAAGGGTCAGACGCAGAGTTCATGTGTATATACCTATGTTTTTGATTCAGTTATCTATTTATACTTTTCTTGCACCATTTAGCAAAGATTAAATATGTAAATATCATTATACTTTATTTCAAGAATATTGAATGTATGAATGATATTCTATGTGCTCTAACTTAATATCTTATCAAGAAACCTTGATAAAGGATGCCTTCAAACAGAAGAACACTGTGTAAATCAGCATTAGAGAAATATTCAGTTTCTGTCTTTCTCTTGAAGAGAGTACATGTTCAATAATGTCTTTTAAAAGAAAGATTTCTTAAATGGGTAAATACATAAAAGCTGCTTTTTCCTTATTCCTGATTATTGAACTTAAAGATAAAAATTTCCAGGTTAAATCAACAATGTCTGCAAATCCCAGAGGCTTTTTAAAATAAATCCCAAATGTGTCTTCAATGAACTTCAAATCTTTTGTAAAACTCCAACAAGATTGAAGACAAAAACTAAAACAATAGTAATAACAAAACCACTCATCTACTGAGCATGCTCTAACAATGTTTTAGTGGAGTTCCTTGATAGTTGGTTTAATGCTAAAGGACTGTTATTTAAAAGAATTATAACATCTGACATTGAGATCACAGAAATTAATAAATTCTCAGTATAAACTTTTTCTATTTTTTTAACAGAGAATTCTTTATTTTGTCTAAAACAGCACAGTAAAAACATCTCCAACAATACATAAAACTATATATACAATATAGAAAACGTCTAATATCTTTAGTTTGTATGGAATTTTCAACTTTATTTAAGTGATCAGTTTTGAGGACTATATCACTATTTTTAAGAATCCCAGCAATATTTTTGTCTTTTTAAACTCATTCAATATTTATTGCATCTTTCCTTTATCATTGTCTCAAGAGAAATAAGAAAGAAGACCAGACTTCAAACGTACCTTCCTGAATAGGTCACCCTTTTAAACATGCTGAACTGAAGAGTGTGCTTTCGGAATCACATGTGGGACAATTTTGTAACCTGAACTTATTCTCATATGTGGCATTCTGTTACCATGGATATACACTATAAATACCAGATTTCAAATTGTGCTGCTTTTGGGGGGTCAGGCATTTAATCTTCTTCTTATGTCCACTTACCTCAGGCAAAATCTAGATTTAAAATAAATCATCTTGAGGCTTAACTACACTTTTGGAGAAAGTGAAATAACCGATAATATGTCTTACATCATGTTCATTTGCATCGTAGATCTTATAGTTTATTTTCCCCATTGTTTGAAGTGCAAAAGGTGCTTATGTATCAAGTGTGTATTAGAAAGAAATAGAAATACTTGAAAGTCTGAATCATGCTGTCTTTTGCTTTTTCAAGTGATTGAGCAGGAGGCATGTAGTACTTATGTGAGTCACAAAGAAAATATTAGAAATTATATTGTAGGATGCTAATCTGTGAAGGGAGTACAGGTGTAGTACACATTTTAATGCCTTTTGCAGAAGAGTTCTTTGATCCCAGAGACGTGCTGGTCATAAATGACACTCATTTTGATACTACTGAGCTTTGGAGTCGTGCAGAAGAATAAAAAGCTGAGGTTGGCATCGATAATAAAAGGGAAAAGTGATGCAGTTCCTGACCCCTTGGAAGAATGAGACGGTTTCAAAAACACAATTATGTGTTCAGTGGCTCACACAGGTGTATCTCTGCCTGTCCTAAACTAACAGAATAAAAGAGATTGCTTAGATAAGGTCCAGGGAGCAGCATTCCTTCTGTTTGAACAGCACATTGTTTATAATCATGCTGTAGAATAGATGCTTGAGTTATTTCACACTGATTTATACAAAACAATGCAAACTATGCCTTTGAAATTTTATAGAGTGACTCCTATCCCTGCTATAGAAACTGGAAATCACTGGCCCAGTCTTCCCCAGTGTCAGTCTTCTCTAGCAGTGCTTGTGAGTTCTTAGAAGCAGATGAATGTACTGAGTTTTATTAACTAAATATTAATCTGAATGCTGGGCCAAGGACCTGGCAGTTCTGCAGGTTTGAGAACCATGTCATTTTGGAAATGTGCATCGTTCCTCTCGCAAAGGCCAGCAGCTCTTACAGCTGGGCTTTTAATTAGGTCTCTAGAGGGTCAAGGGAAGAAGGCTGGATATGCCTGAGAGAATTTAATGACAAGACTGTACTCTCAGTGAATTTATGTCAAAAAATAAAGTTTATGAGGAAGAATAATTCTCGAGAACTATACTTTTAATCAACTTTCCAAAATTTGTTTTATAATTTTTAAAAATAAAAAGGAAATAGACAATTTGTTCGAGGAAGTGGGTCTGAAGTTCTGTGTTCGAAAGCTTTTTTGCACCCTGTCAAATTCACCATGCTCAAACTGTTATCTCTATTAAAATTATACTAATACAATATCAAATTTTGGGGAGGCTGTGAGGAGGAACTGGAACTCAGATACAATGCTAAAAAACTGGAGAACAATATACTCTTTGGAAAATATTTGGAATTTCCTACGGTTTCTACATATGTGTACCATTTGGGCCAGCAATTCTATTCCTATACATGTACTCAAGGGAGATAATTGCATATGTTCACAATGGACTTGGGTATGAATGCTATTTGTAACTATATATTTACTAGCAAAGAATTAAGAATCTTTTTATTTTTATTTTTTGCAAGTACAAGGGGCTGATCCAAGGGCCTTCATATTGATAAACATCCACAAATCCTTTAAATATTTAAATTTCATGACAGGATTTCAGTAAGTTGCTAAATTTCCCTGTCTAAGCTCAAACTTGTGATCATCCTGCCTCAGCCTCCAATAGTTCTGGGAGCGCAGGCATGCAGCATCATAGCTAGCAACCCCAGAAACCTTAAGGTGTATACAAGGAGGAGCCATATACATAGACTGTGGCAAAATCATGCAATCTTCAGCAATACAATAAAGCAAACTACGATTGGGACCATAACACAGGTGGTGTCAAAATTAACTGGTTGGGAAAAAAAATCAATCATAAAATTATATGAATTTGAAGAACAAATGTCTTAGTTACTTTTCTATCATTGCTGAGACAAAATACCTGACACCCAAAGTTAAAGAAGGAAAGGTTTATGTAGCTCACAGTTTGTAGAGGTTTCAGTCTGTAATGAGCTGGCTCCAAGGCAGGGTGGCATGGCGGATGGTAACAGTTCAAGGCGGCAGAAGACAGTAAAAGCAACAAGAGCAAAAAGGGAGAAAAACAAGCTTCTTTTCCTCCCTTATATTGTAAGCAGTCTACACCCCTTCAGTGGGTGTAGCACTCACACAATCTCTGTGTCCTCCTCTTGCACAGGCTGGGGATGTTTACAAAGTGAGGACCCTGGCCCCCTGCTGAGTCACTTAGTTAAACTTCTAAACTTCTCAAGTTGACACAGGAACAAGCTCTAGATAGGTAAGGGCATGTCCTTCACATCATAGAATGTAGAACTGCTGAGTTACTTAGTTAAGCTTCTAAACTTCTCAAATTGACACAGTGTATCAACTGTTACAACAGAGAAAACTAATCTCTGGCACAAGAAGCCAAAATATTGATTACCTTTGATGGACAAGGCTATTTATTGAGATAAAGAAATAAAGGAACATTCCAGAGGATGAAATGTTCTATATCTTGATCTGGATAGTTTTAAACTTCTTTATTAGGCTGTATACTTAAAACTTAAGTATATGTGTAGATTATTCCTCAATTAAAAATGACCAGTGCATAACAGCAGTGGCATTAATTCCCCTGGTAAAACTCCTTTCATCTAGTGTGAAAACTGAGCTGAACTGTGTAAAGACAGAGTCTCATGTAGGCTTAAGAAATATATTTTAAAAATAAATTAGGATTTAACAAACAAATGAGCACATGAAAATAGGATTAGTCAATTTCAAGGTTATTCCCTAGTAAGTCAGGGGAATAACACAAAAATAGCAAAGGTCTTGTAAACACAGAATCTTACCATCTGCTCTAGTTGTATCTTCCAGCAGGAGTTTTGCAACGTTAAAGAATCCGTTTGCAGATGCCAGAGGGAGGGACCTCCCAAATTTGCTACTTATATTCACATGGACGCCAAGTTTCAAAAGAAGGGGGGTTATCTAAAGGATCCATTGATTTTAAATTGATGTCAAAAACTCAGCAATCATTCAGAGCTTTTGACAACAGGAATATATATCATTAGGACATTCTCTTAGGTTCTTTTCATCTGAAAAACAATAGAAACCTTAATGCAACAGGCATGAAAATAATACAATTATTAGTAGATCTTCTAACAAGCAATTCCAAACTGCAGTTTTAGGATAAGATATAACATAGCTTAATAGCACAGTGAGAATTTAAGTTCTTTCCATCATTCTGTTTTGCTATGCTTAGAAATTAGGATAAATTCCCACATGGTAGCAAGAAAGTAAAACCACAAGACAAAGGCCCCCTAATAGAGCTGAGGGGCTAAATCTACCTTACAGTACAAGGGGTTACCTTTTTACAAATCTAGGAATTTGTTCCTGAGATCCTCCTCAGAAACTATCTCCCATATGTATCTCTTTGACTTAGATCGGGTAATCTGCAACTTTCTAGATCAATGCTTGTGCAAGTGGAAGGGGTTATTGTGAATGGCTTGTTCTAACTGAGATCTAAAGCACAGTGGCTGGAGAATAAGAATGTCCTTCCTAAACATGACCTCAAGAAGGCTGAACAATGGAATAAAATCATGAGTCTGAAAAACAGGAAAAATATGTGGCATTAAGTGGTAATAGAATAAGAGTTTTGCCTAAACAACCAACGGTACCCACTACCAACACTCTTACACCTAAAGAATTTTTTTTTCTCACTACTGGGGATTGAACCTAGTTTAAGTTGACAGGCAACCTGGTGCAGGATGGAGCTTAGATCCAGTGTAGGACATATCTGATTTGTATTAGCCGTGTGACCTTGAGAAAATTGGCCAACTAATCCCACATAAGTGTCATCACAGATAACATAAGAATAATAATAAGACATAACTCATGGGATACTGTGAACATCAAATGAGATAATTTGTTTAAAGTGTATATAGTACAACGACTAGCCAAAAGAATATGCTAAGTGGTTTTTTTTATTTTAGAAATAAAAGGAGGAAAACATTAACAGACAGACAACCATTTACAAAATAGCAAAAGAACAATATAAACAATACCGAGTTACAAACAAAGTGGTAGGAAATTAACAATGCTTGTTGTATTACATATTGATATCTTCAAAGTCATTTCTCATGAAAACAGAGACATGCAATATTGATCAATCGAGGACTCACCAACAGTTTCTTTCAGCAAAGAAATAGAAGACTGTAGATCAACTATGTTAACTAACCTATATACATACAAAATTTCTCCTTCTTTCCCTTCTCTTTTCCCACATTGCAGTTGCCCTTTACCCTTGAGCGTTTTCCTATCATTTCACAATGTTTATCATACCTCCTTGCTTTTATTAACTCTTTCAGGACCAGAAACACTAAATCTATTGGAAGAGAAAGTAGGTAAAACCTTGAAGACATAGGGGTAGGCAGAGAGTTAATGAACAAAAACCTAACTGCATGTGACACACTTCAAAGAATCAACAACTGGGATCTCATCCTACTGAAAAGTTTCTGCACATCTAAAAAAATCACCAGCAGAGTAAAAAGAAAACCTACAAACTTGGAAAAAATTTTAGCTGACTGTCCCTCAGATAAAAGGCTTTACGTAGAACATATAAAGAATTAAAAAATATCAGCCCCCCCCAAATTCAAAGACCCAATCAAAAATGGGCAGCTGAGATGAATACACACTTCTGGTTTTTTTTTGTTGTTGTTGTTGTTTTGTTTTTTACTTTAGTGAATTAAGACACTATTGTTTACTATTCCTGTTTCAGAATTATTCTGAAGACTAAATCAAGCCTGAGAAAGTATAGGAAGAGTTAAAAAAGAAAAATCTCTATAGTTTTGTGGTTTGAAAACCTACATTTGCCATTTATTTTCTTTAATATCAAACCTTGTCTATTGTATAATGTATGTCATTTTTGTATGTAAGTAATCCTCTCTAAAATCACCTCTCATCTTTTCTAACTAACCTTTCTCAAGTTCTCCTTCTAGCCAGAACCATGGATAGTTTATTTGATTCTTGATGTGCATGTAGCTCCATGCATGGGCCAATGCTTGTCATCTTGCTACTGGAGCTATGCATCCCTCCTTTGGCATGAGTGAAGGAGAGACAGCTGCAGTAGCTCTGCATCTCCCACCTCTAGCCAGGAGCTCATATCCAAAAACAACAGAGGGACATAAAGTATTAAAGGATTCAGTCCTGTCTTCCTACTGTTGTTTCATGTTATTAATGGGATTCCATGGACTCACTTACATATGTAGCTATGAACTTATCTAATTTTTTCTCTAAACTTCATTACTTCTCCTGAAAATTTCAAACATCACCTCTGTGATCCTAAGAGGTGAATCACGATGTCATTAAAATAATGGGTAAGGGAAGCCCCTCAATTGTCCTGACCACTGATGTACCAACATAAAAGTGAATTCGAGCTCTGCAACTATGTTGATTTTTTATCCACAGTTAAACATACATTGGTTAGAAATTTGTCAAGAATATGACAGATACTTACAGAAATTCTAGGCAAAGTATTAGCCAGATGGGCTATGGTGAAGATGATCGATTTCCTATTGGAATGTAGAAAGTTAAGAGCAAGGATTCTAGAATCAGGTCGAATCAGGCTTCCATCTATTAACTGTCACCCTTAACACATTATTTAACATTCTGATGCCTCACAGATGGGAATGACAACAGAGGTAATGCATAGAGATGTAGGAATCAAGTAAGTCATTACATGTAAAGCACTCAGAAAAGTGCTTAGCACTCAATTCCAGGTTCTACAAGAAGCATGTGTGTTTTATTTCTTTGTTGGCTAATGGTCAGATCAAAATTTAATTCAGGAGAAATCAGAACAGCGGAAGTTTAGTCTCAAGAACTTTGGCCTCCTAAGCAAATATTTCCACTTACACAGGCTCCATAAAATCTGATTATATAACTTTGTAATTGACAGATTTGAACTGTCCCTAAAACCAATTGTCTATTAAGCACTATTTTTACACACCTAGGAAATACTGCTCTTGGTGCACACATCTATTCTTCCACTTAAAAATAAGTAAATAAACAAATGACAAGGAACTTGGCACATCAGGCACATTTATATCATGGATGTGCCATTCTCCTTGTCAGCATATTTTTGCAAGTGACAATAGCCTCCATAAATTGCTTATGTGCTGTCTTCACACGCAGAAAGTGAGGCCCTTATCATAAAAGAGCCATCCACATTTTAGCATAATTTTGTAAGACTGTGACAGTATTTTCAGGGAAAGTAAGTACATTTAGCTTTCCACCCATCATGTGTAGAAGCTCTTTTTTTTTTTTGCTAGGTTGTGAGGTTAATTGCCAAAGAAGATGATTCTACATCTGCGCCCGAAAGTCGGAGACGTAGGGGATTTTTTCACGACTACATTTTTGGATCCCAACTTTCAAACCCATTACCAGTGCCCAGCCATGTGGTGCTCTCTGAGCAGCACATCAATGAAATGAGCAAGGTCCTCCAGCTTAGGCCATGCTCCTCAGGTCTGAGACACGCAGGCATATGCCAGCTAGCAGAGCAATAATGGCACGTCAAGGAGAAGAGTACGAGGAGAAAAGAAAATTGGGACCAGAAGGACCTCCAGGAAGTTCAAAGCCTTAATTCTCCAAAACTGAATGAGTCAAGGAAGATTAAATTAGCAAGAATGAAAATGGGGTGTCTAAAGCATAGTGATGTCTGGTTATTCCACTGCTGTTGTATTTCTGTTTTATTTAATTCTTTCCAGTTTACTAAGAATAGCTAAAAGTTTCAAGAGTAGCAAAGAAAAGTTAGTCTTTCAATATTTGAAAGTTAAAAATCAATGAAGTTTGGAATTAGAACACATTGTCTTTGATTCCGCCTTCACCACTTCAGGCATAATGGCTGGGTTCTGCGATTTGTTTCACTGACTGAAGAGAAACCAGAAGGGGTGCTCTGGCACAGTAGACTGAGCCGGGCTTTAGGATCAGACAGACTTGAGTATATATTCCAGCTCTTCTACTGATTAGCTCTATGTCTCTTGGGTGCTATCCGACCAGAACTTTGTATGTAACATTGGTAAGAAGGGGCATATAACAGATAATTTCAGAGTTGTGGCAAAATTAGAAAATAATAGTATAATAACAAAAAGTGTATTTCTTCTGGATGCTTCCATTCCCTTATTTTTTGTTTCTACAAGCTCCCTGTGTTTCTTAGCTTGTAGCCCCTTTCGAATATTATTTTAACCTCTTATTTCTGTTGTCACATTCCCCATTTCTCTGATTTCCTTCTACTGTGTGTAAAGACTGTTGCATATCCTCAGGACTAACACACAATCTCCAATAATCACCCCATCTCAGAATCTTTATCTTGATCACATCTGCCAAGTGCCTTTGAAGGTAACCTTTGCAACTTCCAGAAATTAGAATGTAAACATATTTCAGGGCAATCGGTCTACAACATTGCATGACTGTAACATAGAGAAAACAAAGTTTCTCAAAGGCATCTTTGGTCAGAGAACTGCAGGAAGGGCCTTTATGGTTTGCTTTGCTGAGTTTGCCGTTAGCATCACCACAGCAACATATTAAGCATTTTCCAAACATTTGGTTTATGTCTCATCACAACAGCATCCTTATAAGGTAAGTGCATTACCACTATTTTTTTCCATTTTAGGAGTGCAAAAATAAAGATCAGAGGGTTTATCTAGCTTGTACATGGTCATAAAGCTAGGTAGGAGTTTTTCAACTTCAGGTTGCCTGCTTCCCGTGGCTGCGTGCTAACCAACGCACGCTACTACCTTCCTTGTGTGCTAAGATAGTCAATAAAAATCATAGTCTGTTAGTTATAATGTTTATATGGGTGCATAAGGCTCCCCAAAGATGGGGCTGATGAGAATATGGCAAAATAACTCAGAGAATATTTTACCAGTTTTAGAAGACAAGAATCCAAGAAAAATCTTGGCACACATGAGTATTCCCTAAGCCTTTAGGGCTGCACTGTCAGACTTACCTGTTCATACCCACAGTGCCCTGCGATGTGCAGTGGAGTGAAGACAAGTGTCCTGAACATGGACATTAGCTCATGTTGGAATAACACATGCGGAGCTGGCCAACAAAAATGTCTTGCTTAGGAGCCTCATTTGGGTCATCAACCCATCAAGGTTTATTTTACACACCACCGTGCATAACTCGTGATCAGAAATCCCATCTTAAAACACACGTTTCTTACATCTCCCTTCCCCCAAACTTCCAATGTCTTGCTTTTGTCTATAGGGATTGTTGTAGTTTGGGGTTTTGTAAGGGGAACAATATAATACAGGACACACGTTTTATAAGATTATTTATAATAGCTGCCCAAAGATTCACATACAAAGAGAGTGCAGGAAATCTGTCCACACACTAAAGACCAGAGAATCCAGCTGAGGGCCTGGATCCCATGGTAATGTCTGCATGAGGCCAGTTGAAGACTTACAGCCCATAATAATGCCTCCCACAAATCTAACTGGAGTCCTGGAGCCCATGACAATGTCTTGTGCAGGCCTGTTTCATGGACTTGTGCTGGGAAGATACAAACGTCACTAGGCAGTGCCCCATCTTCCCCTCTGGAGCCAGGAAGCGAAGCTCAAAGTGAGGACCAGAGCTCCCCCAGTGAACTGAAGTCATTCTCAGTGACAAGGACCAAGCTCCTTGGAGAAGGAAAACAGCCAAGTTCATCGGGAAAGCAGGACATGCTCCTCCAAGAAAACCAACAGCTCCTTACAGCTTTTCTCAGCTTTCGACAGGCTCCCAACAGCTTCTACCAGCTCCTGACAGCCTCACTTCTTCAGTTCTGCCTCTTACACTGCTGGCAACAATCCTCAGCTGGACCTCCCATACCCAGCACCATGCTGCTACAGTTCAGCTGGGTGTTGCAAATTGGCCACCAGTTGTCAATCCACTACAGGAATGAAGCCCCTTTGTATGACGTTTAAGTCCCTTCAATCTGCTGGTACACTTTTAAATGTATTTCCAAATACTGTAAGTGGATATGAATTCTGTTTCCTCCTCATTTGAGGCTGTGTACACATTATGCCCACAAGCAGAATTTTTTTTTGCCAATAAAAATGTTTTGGCTGTTATTAAAATTCCACCTTCTCCAAAAATTCCTGTTTCCCTCCCTTTATCTCCATCTTCTTGGCTTAAATTAAATCTTTCTTCTTCATAAATCTCATATAGATTTCATTGGGGCTATTTAGAATATTTTTCTATTTATACACATCTCTTATCCTTAGTAAGGAGCAAATGAAGGACAAAGTATCTAATAGATCATTTTTATAATTGCACTTTAGTATGTTTCATGCAAAGGGTAATCAAGAAACATTTGTTAAACAAGCAAAGAAGAGTAAGTAAATGAAAAATACTACCAGGAACTGCTGGCTAGCCTTCTACATGGAAAGCCATAGACTATCAGTTTTAGGGGAAAAAAAGAGAATTTTTCTTCTGCATATTTTAGGTTCACTGTCAGGGTCCTAAAAATCAACTTAACAAAAACAGATGAATAAGGTAAAATATATTAACATCAATATTATATACACACATATAAATAATGAGTAGCTCAAAGTAGCAGTTATGATTTATGCTTATTCAATACCCTTAAAAAGTTCAGTGAATTGCATAGAAAGGTAACAAGATCAAAATAAAATGATTCTGAGCTATGAAGGGAGCAAAATGTGAATAAGTGGAGTAAACTAATGAAAGATAAGGATTAATTTTCTTAGCTTGTTATGCAATTCCTCTGGATTGTTAAGGGTCCCAGGTTGTCTCTGATGGATGATTAACCTCTGTTGATTCTTGGTAGTGAAGGGAGAAGGAACATTTTTACAAATTCATATCCTTCTCTTGGTTCACATTGTGTCAGAGAGTTTTCTATCTGTTTCTTCTTGATTTTCTTTAACAAACACTATTCCGGATGCCTAAGTGACATGTTCTCCGGTGGCATATTCTGCTATCCAACACACCTGTCACCTTTCCAAGTTTCTTCGCTGAAAGACCTATCAGTAAGTTCCTTTCTCCTGGGCAAAGATTGGATTGTTTTCTTCAGGTGTGTTCATTTTCACGGAGGCCTGTCCTAATGCACTATTCTTTGGTTGGCAAATATTACACATTTGAGGAATGTTTCAAAAGCCTGCTAGAGAAAAGAGAAAGATGTAATGTAAGAGCTCAAGGGACTTAAATTCTAATGCCTCTTCTAGTCCTATGAGGAATTAACTTCCTAAGTCATTTCAATACTTGTATGAATGAGAGCCCTTCCAAACTAGAGCATGACCATAGGCATGATCCCACCCCTATATTTTAAGGATGGAAGAAATTGAAATTAGAGGGATGGGACAATCTCTCAGTGCTGTAATGCGTCAGTGTCACCAGAGAACTGAATCTTCAGCTTCTCACCTTAAGCTTTATTTGAGTACTTTTCCATAAGTTTAAATAGATTACTCACTCATCTACTAAATATCAGTTGAACACATATGGGCTACACTGCTATGTTACATGCTTGTTCTCAAAATTAGTCAGTAGGATAGCATCAGGATTGACTGTAATTGTCATACCCAAAGGATCAGGAATTCTTTTGTAACATCTGAAATTGTCAGTAAGTCCAAAAATATAAACTTGTATACAAAGTCCTTTACATTCTGAAAACAATAATTCTGCTTACATTTAGATATTGATGACTAACAATTAATACTATGTAATGTATACAGTAACTTTGTTTTCTAGTAAAAGTTGAAATCACAATTAACACTTATAGAAGGAATACTAAGTATTGGACATTGAACTAAGTGTATCAGTGATATGTGTCTACTCTCGTGTAATGCCAAAACATAGAAAGACAGGTACTGCTCTCCCACTGTCGAGGTGAAGAAATCGAGTCTTGGGTGGGTCAGGTAACAGGAGGAAGAAGTGGAATTCAAATGCAGGCCAGTTTGCTTCATCAGGCTTTTCTGTGAAGGGTCTCCCTAACACCAACCTTCAAACTATGAGCAACTGACTCAGTCTCAGAGAAGAGAAAGCCACTTGTCTGTAGGGACTCTATAGATCCAGGTTGAAAACGAATGCCAGAGCCATTTTGATCAATCACCTGATGTCGGAGGCTTCACACGCTTGGCAATTCCGCCTTATCAACTTTGAAAGGAGGTCACTAATGATCCAGATAGAAGAACATTTTTACAATTTCTCTTATTTTAAAAATGCCACAAAATAAAGAAGATAGCCCTAATTTTTATTATAAAAAAGATTCTAAAAATTTAACATATAGAGCCAATTTCTTAGGCATGGTTCTGTAACTTACTCTCTCCTAAAAGATAACAACTCTGAGGCTTCGATAAATAGTCAAAAGCAATCCTTTTCCCTAAGTTTGCACTTACTCAGTCACTCAGAAGGTCAACCTTTTGGCTGAACATTCGTTAATTATGAAGTGTTGGCCTTCTGAGAAACTGTCAAGTGTAAGTTTTAATGAAACCACACAGAATCATTATTGAATTGTAGGCTTTTCAAAGTTTATTTTAAAACTCAAGGAAATATTTAACCATTGAGAGCCATGTGCCTTGGAAGCATGTGATTTTACATATAAATACAATGCTTTTATTCACATTTGTGTTTTTGAAGTCAGTATGGGGACAGTATCCCCACTCACTACCCTTATGGGAATATGGTGTATTTGATGTATAAATTCTTTTGCTCTGTGGGATAAGACAAGTATACCCATATAACACTGTAGATTGAAAGACATACCTCTTGAGTCATTTTAGTCATGTCTCCCCTACTGTGAAAAAAAGTTTGTCATCAGCTTCACACTATTTCTACTATGTGAAGCCCCGAGAAGTCACAGAATGAATCCACTTTACTCACAGCTATGATAGACATATGATAGGCACAAGTCATCAAAGAACTGTTGAAGAGAAGTATACTTCTAATAAAGTGAAAATGTGAAAGGTATATCTGTCATGAAGCTTAAGAGAATTTAAACAAATAATTAAGGCTCAATTATATGATAGGAATTTTAAATAATTCAACAAAAATTTATTGAACATTCATTTCAAATAAACCATCAGCAATTCCCAGGTGATTTCTCTGTGCCAGAAATAGTGACCAGAATCTTAAATACATTATCAAATTAACTTTATTATACTGTACATATTCTGTTGTTTCAAAATGTTTGAGAGATTATACAGTCTCAGTTTTTTCCTCAAAAGGCAGTAACAAAAGTACTACTGAAATTGTTATTAGGGGAAAGTCTTATCACAGAAGTGAGACCATCATGTGCCTTAAATACTGTAAGCATAGGAACAGTATCATCCATAGATTTGTGTAACTGACATACACACCATTATTACTAAAGAACAGAGATTTAAATATATACTGGAAACAATACCTTTTACTGACAGAAGGATAAGTACGACAAAGTGCTTCCCATTAGGTGGTTGTTTTAAGAGCCCAGAAAATGGAATAGAGCTCTTCATTTTGATAGTAAGACAATCACTAAATGAATTGCTCTTTACAGATATTTTTATTTACCAGTTGACTCCTGAAAATATCTAAGTGAATCTCCTTCAATCTCCAGGTTGTAAACACTCATTTTCACATTCTGCTTATTCTTCCCACAGTAGTTTTTCTTTGTTTTTTTGCCTGCTACATACTCAGTGCTACGACCAAGCATGCTCTCCATGAAAACCTGCAAATATTTCATTATATTGATCGCTTCTGTATCTGAATGTCTGTACAAATTATTGTCACAACATAGTCTTTCCATTAATTATAACTGTAGAAGAAAACACTTCTAAATACAATTTTAAGGTATTTTATGTTCTAAAGTTGCCTCAATATTAAACATAAGAAGTTTTAACTTCAGGCAAAAGAAATTTTCACCTGAGGCACCCGAAGTTAATCCCTCTAGCTAGTCATTCAAAGTCACCAAGATTCTAAAATTAACGACTGTAAGAACAAAGGCCCTCACTGTTTGTGCTTGCTAAATGTTTCCTATAGTTTTTAATTTATTTGACTTGGTTCCATGTAGCTCCCCGCCCTTTATCTTTTATCTCGGGGAAGTCTGGACAGAAATGAGACAGAAATAATGATGATAGAGGGAAGATAAATGTCTCAAGGAAGAGAAAAGGGAATGAGGTAAATTCTGGAGAAAATACTATCACTATCAATCTCAGTTGAAATTGTCAAGATCGAATATTGTGTCTTTCACCTAGGAAACTTTCAATAAATACACACATGGTGAAATTAAACTTTTTTATTTAGATGGTATTTCATTTCTTATTTCTTCTTGGAGTCTTGGTCAGATTCACACGTGTAACATCACTTGCTCTAAGTTTTATAGTTTAAAGCCACAATATTCTCTGTGGTGGTCTTGTATCTAACTTCTTTTATTTAGAGAAGAGAGGCAGAGGGGCGAGAAGGCTAGTGAGCCTCTATTGTGCTGATACTCAGTTCTATTTAAAGGAAAACCTATAATTAACAAAGAAAACCAGTTTTCTAAAGTCTATACTTTGTCCTTTTGAAATTATGCCAAAGGTATCAATATAGAAGTTGATTTTAATTGACATTTTTCAAGTTATTTCCAATCCCAACATTTGGTCACCAGTTCTCAGTCACCATCCTTGTGAGCCATTGCTCTTCCCTAAACGTTACCGTCTTCTCTTAGGAGTTGTCAAAGCCTTCCGTTCACACTGCCTCACCTCCTATCCACTCCCCACCCGCTACAATCTGGCTGCCAACCACACCACACAGGAAATTTCCCCAATGACATCAAAGCCCTTCTAATTCCATTCCAGTGGATGCTCTTTGGCCTGTAGTGAGTGCTTATAATTTTATGTTAACTTTGAGTTTGTTTGGAATGTAAGTTGAACTTTATCATACCAAGCACGCTTTATACACCTTTGACACAGTTTCTAATTCTTTGATTCCTCCCAGTTCCTCTGTGAGGTTGGTCCAGATACCTCCCATATACACCCACCCCTAATGATGCCTTCCCTACAGAGCAGGTAGATCAAACCGTTTAAACTTGCCCCTTTGAGATGCGTGCCCCACATAAATTGAGCAGCAGATACCTGTCAGTGACCACCTCTCCGTAACAGCATTTCTTCACAGCCAGGGCCTGCTTGCTTTAAACCCACCAATCAGAATTCCCCCATGAAACTACTGGAGTAACACCCTGGTCCCCAGTGAAAGCTCGGGCCCACAGTTCTTTCTTCTGGTTAAGCGTGTGTGTCCCAGATGGCTCCCATCAGCCCTGTGGGATGTCCTACCCCATTTTCTCTTGGATTTGTGAGTAACTTATTGCTTCTAATATTTTGTGCATTTCTTTTTTAGTTGCCCCCTCTATGTTGCATAAGACCAAGAAATTGAAGCATATATTATATATATATATATATATATATATATATATATATATATATACTTACCAGCATGAGGAGCTATCTTGGTTTAAATAAACTGGACATAGGTCAGCTAAGAGTAACAGTGAGGCCTGCAAATTTGAACAAGTTTCCTGGGAAAGGAACACTGGGTCATGGGTCAGACACCCAGGCACTGAGCTATATCTGCTAAGATAAGGAAGTATAGCATGAAAGAAACGTGGTTAACACCTATGGCCAAATATCTGGACCCTGACAGGCACCTGGTTGGAGTTTCTAGCCACTCTCATGTGAAGACAATAAAATGAGCTGAGGCAGTAGCAGTGGCCTGGAGACATGGGATGGATTTTAGAAATATTAAGACAGTGGAAGCATTATGACAGCACATGGAAGGACTGGGGTGGAGAAAGTTGAGAAGAGATCAAGACATGATGGCCATAAAGGGGAAGCCCATAACGACAAATTAGTATGACAATGAAACCGTGCCGCTTCATGAAATTCACCTACAGTCTGCTTCCCTAGTTAATCACTTGCAGTACCTGGATTCCTACAATTTCCCCTGGCAGTTCATTTTGCTCCTATCCAAGGGCACAAGCTATTTCTATTGGGATGACCACTCCATTAATATTTCAATGCAATTCTTACATTTCATTCTAATGAACAAAAATTGAGTTAATCGTCAATTAAGGCAACTAATCATGGCTTATCCATTTGTCTTGGAGGCTTTTATTTTGGGTAGCATTTGCATTAAGAGCGAGTCCTGCTTTTGAATATATAGGTATATATCTCACTGACATGTGTTACGTTAGGTGAGAACTCTCTATATCGTGTAGTTACAGAGATTCTCACTTATAACACTGGCTGAATGTTTTTGTAATAACTTTTTTCCTGACATAGCTCTAATTAAGTAGGAGTAGAAAAACTTATTGGAAAATAGTTTCATGAGGCTGTCATAGAAATGAACTGCTCTTGTATGATCTCTCTCTCTCATTATCTCAGGTTAAAATTAAATTTGTCTTTAAAATTATTCAGAGGATAACTCCGCAAATAATATTGTCAAAGAAATTAAAGAGAAGCCCCATATTTTTAAGTTGTGGAAATAAAGCTTAGAGACACACACCTCTGTGTGGGTGTGTAAGTGTGTGTGTATTAAAACAAACTCCATTTATTATTTAAATTTAATATTGCTCCTCAGGCAATGATGAGAATATAAGAAAAGCTAGTGGACAGGGGAAGTGAGAAAAAGCAGCAAGGATATAAGGCTGAAGATTCAAGTGGTACGATTTATAGTCATAGGAATTGAAATTAGGAAATAGTGTAGCTACACTCAAGTAACAGATGTTCATGGCTAAAATGTGGGAGGAAGGGAACCAGAAAAGGAAAGAGATGAATCGTCTAAGAAGGAAGACCAGACCAAAAGAATGCCTATCAAGATAGCTCCAAGGAGGGATATGTTTAAGAAAAGAGGAGGGAACTTTCCTGAACTTCCCAGTCCATCTCATCTTGCTGTGATATTTGATTCTTTAGATGCATTCTTCCCCATCATTTGCTTATGTGAAAGTTTAATTTAAAATCCCTGGCTGACAACTCAGGCTTTCTGTGTTTACTGTTAGGAACACATAGTGCTTTATGCATTTCAAAAGCCACAGTTCTTTTCTTATGAGATTTATTTATATAGCTTGCCACAGGCCCCGCCCTTTTCATCACATAGCAGTTGTTGAGACTGGGAAATTGGAGAACGAGTTAGACTCCCTTCCACTCACACTGCTTTCTGCCTTGGACGTCACCTCAGCACCACAAGAGCAGAGGAATTCAAGCAGTACCTCACAGCCAGTTTTCTCATACTTTTCCCCAACCCAAGGCATCTGTTCCTCCTTTTGCCCAAATGAAGCTCATTTGCTCTAGTATTTTGAAAACAAAAGTGCTTTGCCTCTACTTGAGAATTCAGCATCAAAATTACATTCAGAAAGTGCAGTGGTATCAACTAATAAAACATAGGAAGGGGGGCTGGGGATTTAGCTCAGCGGCAAAAGCGCCTGCCTGGCAAGCGCAAAGTCGTGAGTTCATTTCCTGGTACCAGAGAAAAACCAAAACCAAAATAAATAAATAAATAAAAATACATAGGAAGGCATATATACAGATTTTGCCTTGTGGACAAGGCTAAGTAAGAAGGCTTCTCTTAATAATTATATCAGTGATTAATATATTTCCAGCAGCTGGAGTTTAAAAAAGAAAAAAAAAACCAAACGTGAACAATTAAGTCTCTGGCTGAAGAGTTATTACCATTACAAGTACATGTTGGAAATATTTAGTATCCCTCTTTTTTGAGTTTCTTCATTAACTAAAATCAGAAAACTATTTGATGAACTGCAAGATGCTACCTTAATTCATTTCAGGACTACAGGTGTGGGTGATCACTTACATTCTATAGGTTCTTTATTTAACAAGAAAATTGAAAATGGTGGTCTGCAAAAAATCTTTGGAATAAGTGACACAGTGAAACTGTACACATACAATTATAAATTTTTTTAACTGATTATGAGTCAACTGACTGTGTACTGATATCACACGTATAAAAATCAATTGCAAAGCATTTTCTTTCTAGAGAAAGATTTTATTATAATAAAAAGTTGACATCACTTTGTCAGAGACCTGTCAGCACTGAAAACAGTAGCATGATGGTGGTAGATGTAGTAATGATTCCACTGTTCATGTTAGACCATGATAAGGTCAAATATAAGTGGATGTGACTTGGAAGATTTTAATGGTAATAAAAAAAAAAAACCACAGTGTTAATCTGCCTGAGTAGTCCTGGCTTCAGAAATACAAAGGAACAACACATGATTATAGATAGAACTCAACCTCAGACATCAAAGTCCCATTATAGGTACAAATGGTAAAATGCAGGCTAAAACAAGCAGCGAACTTGCTCCAGAGTCCATAGGTTTAAGGATTGTGCTGTGTTATACTCATACAGTAGAAAACCATTCATCTAGGAGTCCAGGTTTTCAAATTGCAAACAGTTTAAAAACTTTTATTCAATTAACTCAGGACTCAGAATAAGAACTGTGACAGAACTGGCTTAGGTAGCAACTGGTGGTAGAGTGATGAGCCTGGTACACCTCTGTTGTTCCCTATATTACCTCCAAGGAACCAGTGGAACCCTAGACACCCAGACAATGGATACAGAAATCATTGTTCCACAGAGAATTGTTGGTTCTTGAAGAATACAATTGCCATCATACCTACTTACTTGGTCCTCCTTGAATCTAGGAGAAGATAGGGTCAAAAACATTGCATCACTCTAGATTTCCTAATGTAGGGAGATTCACTCTTTTAGACATAGCACAATCTCCCTATCAATCTATATCTGTATATATTTTTAGTGCCTTTGATGAAACATAAGTGATATGGGCTACCTTTGAGGCAAAGTAGTTCCTTTGAGTACTGCTTGGTGCAACGCCTTTTCAATGACTAACATGCTATTGAAATAACACTTACAATATTAGGTTAAAAAACTGTGACTTTATCTTACTTGCAACTTCTTGATCTGTCCTTTGCTTTCCCTAAATTGAGTCAGATGTTCATTGTGGACTGTCCTATGGACAGGGTGATGTGGGACCATCGACATCCCTGGGAAGCAGCTGGAGAGGAGCTCAAGCTGGCCCATATCCATGAGAGTAGTCATGGAAGTGGACTCTCTTGCTATCACTCCTTGAGATAGTCACAGACTCACCTGGAAGTTTGATCTTTTGTGAGACACCTTAAGCCAGAGGACATGGCGAAGACACCCTGATATCCTTGCCCTACAAAAACTGAAAGATAGTAAACTTTTTATAAGCTACAAAATTTTGCTGCAATTTTTAATATAGCAATAGATAGACAATACACTACTTTGTGTCTGAAGTCATTATTGAAATCGTGTAGATTAGCACTGACATTTATATTGAAATACTGGCCTATTTCATGCTTGCAATAGTTATAGAGAAACAATAGCTCAAATTAACAAATATTTTTGAACACCTTGGTTTTCTAAGCACTACTTAGAGGGTGAAAGGCAAATTAATTGTTCAAAAACATTATAAGGTTAGTAGAAGAAACAAAAAAAAAACATGATTTAAGGTATTTATGCATTTTATCATGATAATATATGAGGTATCATAACAGAAGAATGTGTAACTTCTAAATTCCATCTGTGGCAGATAGAGAAAGCAAAAGAAGAGGTGTAAACCTGGGGATGAGGTACGAATTTCCTAAGAGGATAAGGAAAGACCTAAAACAGAGCATCTAGATTGCCAAAACTTATCATTTCTTAAAATACAGTTCAAAGTCTACTCTTAGGAAATCTTTTCAGATCTAGATTATTAAACTAATTATGTATACAAGTAGTGTGTTTTGCATGTTTTCCTTGTAGTTCATGTATTGGGAGCTTACTCTCCAAAATTATAATGGCTTTAGGAGTGGTGGTTTAAAATATAAATAGGGTAAAATGAGATTGTAAAGGTGGGGCTTCTATAACAGTAGTCCTGGCTCTAGACTGAGAGGAGGACAGAGACAAGCTAGCTGGCTCTGTCTTACCATGTGATACCCTCCAATATGTTGGGAATTAGAAAGAAGTCTCTTGCTAGTTGCCAGCCCCTAGATATTAGAAATCCCAGCATCTAGGACCATGAGCTAAGTAAACTTATGTATTTAAAATAAATTATTCATTCTTCAGTGTTCAGATACAACAAAAACAGACTAAGATGATAAGGGATTAAATTTCTTGATAATATAATAGTCATCAAGAGGCCATTAAAATAATTCCTTACAGATACCCTTCCTGAGAATTACTGAACCACAATCTTTAGATACCACAGATCTGAATTTAAAACACATTATGTAGACAATTCCTCATGCAGCCAATATGGAGTAACAGGTCTACATTTCTCTTACCTAAAATAGTGCCCAAATGGGCAAAGTATATTAAATAATATTTATCAAAATAAGTTGAACATTGGGCAAAGGAAGGTAATAACCACAAGAGATGGGAACAAACATGATAAGCTTTACAATGGTCCTAGTCTATTGTCATGAAAGAGTTTCCAAGCCATGATATAGAAGCTGGACATTCAGACTGACCTTGAAAGTTGCCCCAGCTGAGAATTCAGTAGTTGAAACTGTGGAGAACCCCAAGCTGGCATCAGTTCACGGCAGAGTACTAGAGACAAGACAGATTCACACGTCAGAGATAAGCAGAAGATTCCCGCTGAGTGTTACTTCTGAACAACCATTAGCACGTGCATGTGTGAGAGGACTACCTCTGACTGCAAAAGAACCTACATAATGGATTAAAGGTAATAAACCCAGTGTTTACACCTGTCCAGGAATAATGCATATCCCCACTGCCAGAAATAGAAAATTTCTTGACTCATGGGGCACTGGGTGAAGTACTCACAAGAGACTTCCTTCAATAGTAGGTTATTAACTCTACACTGAGTAGTTTTCATTTCCACCAAAGAAATTTTTATATCTAGACCTGAAAGGATGAAATAGTTTTCATAAAAGTTCACTGTATCTCAGTAGGAGTGAGCACAGAGATTGATTTAGAAATATTTATAGGTACATATTTATAGGGATTCAGAAATATCAACAATGTAAAATGCACAATGTCTAGAATCCAGTCAGGAATTACAAGGGAGGCAAAGAGGCAACAAAATATGACTTATAATGAAGAGAAGAAGCCTTCAATCAATCTTACCCAGAACTGATGTCAATGTTAGAAATTTTAAACAGGTTAATAGAGTAGTTATTAAGACTATTTTCTGTATGCTTAGAAAGTTAAGTAATGCATAAAAGTATAATAAAGACCAGGATCAAATTTCTGGAAATGAAAGCTATAATATTTAAGATTTAGAAGTGCATTAGATGAGATTGACAGTATATTAGACATTATAGAAGCAAATATTACTAAGTATATTACTTTACAAACATTACTTTAATATACTCAAAATATAGCAATGTATACTATATAAAATGAAATAGGATGAGAAAAGAGAAATTTTGGCAATAAAAATGTCACCGAAAGTTTGGACAACACTAAATATGTTAACATGAATATACTTAGAGGGGAGATAGAAAAAATAGAAAAATAAGGGTACAAGTTTTTCCAAAGTTTATGAAAAATATAAATCCATTGATGAAATGAACTCAATAAACTTTGAACAAGTGACCTAAAGAAAACTATACATTATCATCACATCATCATTAAATTGCTCAAATATAGTAATAAAAGCAAAATCTTTTAAGTAACTAAAATAAAAACGTATTATCTTCAAGGGGAAAAATAATGACTGCAAAATCCTTGTCATAAATAATGCAAGTGAGAAGATAGTAGGATAATTGTTTTAAAACACTAAAAGAAAATCCCGTTAATTTAAAATTAGTGACTCTATCTTCTTAACACAACAATGAAATAAAATATTTTCATCAAAACATTGTTATCAAAATATTTAAATAGATCCTCCAACAAAAGAGATGAACAAAGAAGATATACAAAGGCAAATAAGCACATGAGAAGATGACGAATTAATTGGTTATCAGGGAAATACAAATTAACACCACAATGAAATACCTTTGTAAGTGTATGAGGATGGTCAAAATCAAGATTGAACATACAAAATGTTAGCAAGGAGGTGGAGAAATTTAACTCTTACCTGCTGCTAATTGGAATGTAAAATCACTTTGGAAATAGTTTGTCAACGTTTTGATAAGTTATACGTGAATCTACCAAGTTATCTAGCCATTCTACTCCTTTTGCCCAAGAGCAATAGAAGCATGTGTAAATACAAGGACTTATGCAGAGATCTTTATTGGAACTTACCCAGTACTGGAGTACTATTCATAGACTAGACATTTCATTGATAACTTCTCATGCAATTAACATTTTAGATTTTCACACTCATGGGTACTCAACTCCTCACCCTCCCATTCTACACACACATACAGTCATGGTCTTCTTCCATTATTTCCCTTCATAATGAACTGAAAATCCTTTACCCAGTTGCTAACATCAGAACCTAGGAGTTACTGTGGCACTGTCTTCCCCTATACCCCTTGTCATGTGCAACCCATTTTCACAGTAATTTGATTTGACCATCTTAATATTTTGCAAATCTGTCTTTGCCTCTTCATCTTTATAATATAACCTATGGCTAGGAAAACGCTATAGATTATTGTCTCCTCATGTAGCTCCCTGAGCACATTCCCACCTATTCAGTTTATTTTTAACTCTCCAGACAGTTATTTTCTAAGATGCGAACTTGATCACAGCACTACTTCTTAATATATTTACATTGTTTGTGGAAGAGAGGCAGGATTTCTTCATTTTGTCACCTAACTCAGAGAAATTTTTCAGAGTAGAAGGAGATTTAAGGGATTACTTCTGAGTGACAGCCATAATCCAGAAGTATAATGAAGAATCAGAATAATGTGATCTCTCTACCAATAAGTCCCTTGGTTACCTGGGCCCCCACATTTCCAGCTCTTCCAGCTCTAGCTGTGTGGACTTTTTTGATATCTTCTCAGTATATTTTGTTTAGTGAGAAT
>NW_004955423.1:18336678-18339060 GCF_000276665.1 Chinchilla lanigera
ATTATATATATATATAACTTGCTCTTCTAGAAAGCTCAGTGTAGGTCTCAGCATTTCTGGAAAATGGAAATAATAATTATATCTACTTGGCATGGTTGTTTGAAGGATTAAGATTTAATAAGTGTAAGCCATTTAACATACCAAGCACTAAAGTTAGCCATCTCTACTACCAGCGATACTATTATTATTCCTATTTGAGGAATAGCTACTTAGGTTCCTGCATTCTAAATCAATCTGTTAAATTCTCAGAGATTCTCTTCTAATCTCCATGACTACAAATATATTGACTTAAGCAAATACAAATGGTGTGTCTATCACCTGCCTCATGGCCCCGTGCTAGTACTGAGGATAACAGAAAGAAAATATAGACAAAGTCAGCCCTTTTGGAGCTTTTATTTTTAAGCAGGGGAGAAAGACAGTAAAGCAAAGTAAGTGGATGATATACTGCATTATAGTTATCAATGACAGAGCCAAATAAGGAGAGAGGAGATTAGAGAGCACCAGAAATTTCATGTCTCAGTTTAAAACAGTATAATCTTGGAAGACGTCACTGAGAAAATTATATGTGAACCAGGACCTTAAGGAGGTAAGAAAGTGCAGTCAGTGCTTGAGGAAGCAGCCTAGGTGCTGAGAAGAGCAATGTGAACAGTTGTGAGGCAGCAGCCTGGCATGTTTGAGGAACTTAAAGCTGAAAGGAATAAATTGTAAAAAGAAGGGAATGAAGATTAGAAAGGCAACGAGTACTTATGCTCTGAACTTCAGTCTCACCCTGGCTACCAGGTCAGAACAGGTTAAAGGAGAAAGGGCAGAAAGGGGGAGACCAAACGACCTCCTTTCACACTTAGCACCGTACTGCCCTTCTGCAGAAGCTTTCTCACAGTGGAGAATTTGCTCATTTGCGATTGCTTGTGTTCTGTCGTCTAACTCAGAGAAGCTCTGAGAGCAAAAGGAGATTTAAGCAATTACTCCTGAACGACAGCCAGAACTCCGAAGTATAGTGAAGAATCAGAATAATGTGATCACTCTACTAGTAAGTCCCTCGGTTACTTGGCCCCCGCCATTCCCAGGTCTCCCAGCTCCAGCGGTGTGCTCTTTTTGGATATCTCTACAGTGCATTTTGTTTAGTGACAACTATATATATATATGATTATATAAATTTATATATAAATAATATATATACTAATATACAGTCATCCCTTGATATATCGTGGTTCACTTATTGTGGCTTCATTGTATCGCGGGTTTTTTAAAAAAAATATGTAATTCAGTATTGTAGAGTTTTTGCTATATCGTGGGATTTTGCCATATATAGGTATTAATGTAATACTTGTGATTTTAATTATTTTTACCTAAAACTTTAAAACAGTAAAAATGTACAAATGTTAATTCAAACATATTAAAAGAATATTAAATTGAAATAAAACACTGTATGTGTTTCATCAGCAGATAAATACTGTACACAATGGAAATGCAGTACGCCCCTGCAGCTTGCACAAGTTTGCCAAGGTGAGATTGTACACGGTACACTATTGGCTGATGGAATGGAAGGCGACCAACTACGGCACTGTGTTCTGTATCCTGGGTGCTGATTGGCTCAGTGATGGTGGCATCAGTCTGTTTGCTCTCCCACACTGTGCCCATATGTTCAGCATCTCTCTTTGTTCACTTCACAATGACGTCTAATCACTGTGCATAGTGTTGCTCTGTGGTGTTGAATATTTTTGAAATTTTTGTAAAAGTTTGAATTTATTTCAAACTCTACAATGCCCACCCAAATGTCCTGCTCCTTCCAAGGCTTTTGACAGTGAACCCAAGCGCCACAGAAGATGCTTGCCACCAAAGAAAAAGTGGAATTTCTCTCCACATGTTAAAGGAAGGCGAAAGCTACTTGGCTGTAGGCCGCCATTATGGAATCAACGAATCTACTGTTCGCTACATAAAGAAAGACAAGAAGAATATTAGGTCTACGGCAACAAAGACTTTTAACAAGACTGCAGAGAAGGTGGTCACTTTCTGCAATAAGGCCATTGTGAGGATGGAGTCTTCACTGGCTCTGGATAAATGGCAGCAGGAAGAGTGTAGAAAGTGTTTAAGAGCATATGAAATGTTTATAAGAGTGTGAGGAAGGTTAATAGGAGAGTGGGAAAGGTTTACAGGAGTGTTGGAAGGGTTTATAAAGCCTTAAAATATATACAAATAATAAAATAAATAGAACACCGCTACTTTGCAGATTTTCACGTATTGTGGGGGTCTCTAGAACGGAACTCCCACTATAGGTGAGGGAGCACTGTATATACAAATACATAATCACTTATATGTTTATATATAAACAATATATATTTATATATTATATATTAATTATTGTATACATTAATTAGACTA
>NW_004955423.1:18339781-18352141 GCF_000276665.1 Chinchilla lanigera
CTAATATATACTAATATATAATAACATATGTAAATGCCTTTTGCACTAGCTAACAGGCTCTGTGAAGCTAGGAGTCATATATAATTGTACTCACCATGAAATTAACATCATTGAACTCAAATTTTGAATCTTTTTGTGGTTCTATAGACATATGCTTAATAATTAAGTGGAAGAAAAACTGAATGTATATTATTACATTACAATTTTTGATTTATTTAATGGGTTACAAGCTTTTAGATGACATTTAAAGTTGTATTTTATACTTATTTCAATTTCTACCACATCTCTTCCATATTCTGCTGTGTATGAGCTCAATAAATGTTTACTGACTTGATTTGCTATTCCCTGGTCAATTTTTATATCTCCTACTGTATAAATTTTCTTGAAGAAAAATCTGTAGAACACAAAAGAAAACTTCTAAAAAGCCAAGATAAGCTTTATAAAGTCTAAGCAGAAACATGAAGTCTTAAGGTTTACACATTACCAGAAACTATGAAATTCACACAGGAGAGAATCAGTGATAGATTTTCTACCTTGTCTTTTGGGAAATAAAACTTGATAATAGAAGTTTATTTATAATCATCACCACAGAATTGCCTCTAGGAAAGCAATAATACTGGGGCAAGCCAGCTTGTATTTTACAAATCCAATTAGAAGAGAAAAAAATAGAAACTAAATTTTAATTTCATTATTTAAAAACACAGAGAACCAAACCCACAGAATTTACCAAATCAAGTTTTAGTCAAGGTTAACAACTTTCTGATACTGTACTGTACAAATGAATCCATTCATTGGTTGACTGAAATGTACAATGATCATACATTTCATTATTTCACAACACTTGATCAATTTTAAATATACATTGAAAGTAATAGTCATTCTCTAGTGGCTTTTCACTGGGCTGAAATTGTGACACATTTTTAAACACCATTCTTAAGAATAGCATTTAAGCTAGACCAATAATGAAGTCTTCACTGTTTTCTGATTATTTTTTCTCCTGTAGATATCTTGACTTGTAAAACTGATAAGAGCTTTCTTTCACTATACTTATTCAGATTCTCATTACTAAATTAAAACAAATCCTAAAATAAAGGGGCCCACATACTTCCCTAGGGATGGACATCAGGAACTGATATTCTAAATAGGTATCAATCACCTTGAAAAAGCCAGGAAGAGTCACTAACCCAGTCCCCTACAGGGAAGGCCCCTGTTCTGTATGCATGTGACTTACTTTCCCACTTGATCCCCATTTAATCAGTTTTACCTGAACAATTATACCTGTCATCTTATTGGCTGACCATAGTTTTGTCCAACCCCACGCCACCTTGTAATTTCCCATTTTTCCCCACCTTGGACCACCTCACTTCGTGGTTTTGTTTTATAAAAGTCCCTAAAAAAGACAGATTCCTGGGCAACCCACTTGGGCCCCCTAGTTCCTTTCCAGGAACAATTCATATGCAAATCAATGACTACATGACTTACATCACTTATATAGCAGAAGTTCCAAATAGTTGTGTTCCAATTACTGCTTTTCAGTAATATATTTCAATATGCTGACATTTTGGTCACCATTTATGGAGGGTTAGTAGAAGGTATCTGTGATTCTTTCACGCTGATACAAACAGCAGGTTAGATAGAGACTTAAAACAGAAATTTCATATTGCTTTTCCTCCTTTGGTCTCACTTTCAAGGATAAATTATGAATAATCCAAATCATTTTCCTAAGATCTAGCAAAAAATAAAGACTATGGAGTTTTATCACTATTATTTAAATAAATTGCTACCAAAGTGTAATCAAATTAAGAAGAAAAAAAATAACCATATAAGAATTATATACATACATGCACATATATATATACACATTTTTGATAAGCTTCATAATTTTGATAATTTCCTTGCTAAAAAAACTATTTAGGACTATTCATGAAACATCATGGCATGAAAGCTAGACACTGGTATTGGACTGCATGTGTAGAATGACCCTGTGATTGTTTTAATACTCTGATGTCACTGTCATGAAACTATTTTGATCTTTAACAGTGGGTTCTGCTTGAAGTTATGTGACTAGTCTGGAAAGAAGTAAATTGACTTGTCTAGTCTTTAAGCAGAAAAATAATGTAAAATTTTCTGAACAAAGAAGTCGCAGTAGTTAGCGCTGTAAGTCTTTAGGTCCCTAGACAATAGCTGAAACAAATGGTATAAAAACAAGAGAGATACAAACAAATGACAAAGAGAATTTCCTTTGCTGTAAACATTTTAATAAAATTTTCTTTGATACTGAGTTTAAAAATGCTTTCAGTGCTAATCAGAATCAATCAAGAAAGTGCTCACCTGAAGAGTTTTGAAAAACAAGGTTTTTTTAAGGAGTTGGCTTTTTGTTCTTAGTTTCTCAGAAAAACACTCAGTTTAACATTCTAGGTCTTCACCAGAAGCATACTTTAAAAGGATAGAAGAAAATATCAAACTCAAAATAGTTAGCATCGAGGGGCCAAGAATACATGTTTTAAAAGCAAAATTTAAAACTTTGAAATACAATTAAACCTCTGACTGTGAGTTCAACATCCTCAAATTCAACCACACAAGGATACAGAATATTTTTTTTAAATCTGCATTTTCACCAACCATGCATACTCCTTTTTATTGTTATTATTCTATAATCAGTATAGTACAGCTAAGTATACAGTATTACACTGTATTAGGAATTGCATCTAAAGATAAAGTCTGGGAGAATGAGTGTTGCTTATATGCAAATACCATGCTATTTTACAAAAACAACTGGGCAGATTTGGTATTGGCGCAGGTCCTGGAGCCAATATCCTGTAGATGCTGAGGGAAGCTGGACAAAAGAAGATACACAAACAGTGGACTTCTATTAGCTACCCTGAGAAAATCGTTCCAAAACTCCCCTCTCATGGATGACAGAGGACTTTGACTAAAAATTCAATCTTTGAAGTTGGACATTTTCAGGTTTAGAATCAGAAACTTTAGCACAAATTGGTTAATCTCTCTGAGCTCAGTTTTCTCCTCAATAAAAATCATGTCAGCATTAAGTGAGATGGCGTAATAGCCAATAAAAGATTTGATTCAAGTAAATCCTTCATAAATGTTTCTTCTTCTCTCTCAATATGAAGATAGTAGGTCTCTTCCCTTTTCTATCAAGGTGGTGATGAAGAAAGAAATAACCAAAGGGACCTATTTGTAAAGGTTAGCTTGGAAATTTTGCCCCTTAGAATATAGTTCAGAATGATCAGGAATCACCTTTTTCTTCTAATCTCTCCTCACTCAACGACTTAATTCTTTTCTCTCTCATGTTTATTTGATTGAAAATGTGCAAATCCTCACTAGCTTCTAGTAAAGCTGAGAAGGCCATACCAGCCATAAACAACCTCAGTAGAAGAAACTTCTTTTTCTTCTTTATTTTACTCACCCTTATCTTTGATGCAATTTCATAAACACGTGCTGTGAGACACCCTGTGACTTCTCGAAATGCATCACCGTGGACCCAAACCAGCTCATGCCGCACACCGTTGGATATGACTCCAAAAGGAGGACCACTGAGAAGCTGAAGGAACTTCCAGCCACCGGCATCTTCGGCAGGTGAATGATTATCCCAAGGGAGACCAGTGGTGACTGGTACTATTTTTAATAATCTCCAGTTTCTTTGTTTGTACTTTCCTTTTCACTTTCTGTGGTCATATGTTTCATCAGTTTTAAAAAATAAGCACATGACTGAACATATGTAATTCTCAACCAAAAAAAACCCCATAAGAATCAGATATCCCAGGAAAAGGTGTTCGTCTTTGAAAAAAGCCGGGAAACAAGGCACTCAGAGACCCGAAATATGTTCAGTATGTAACAGAAGGCACTAAGTGCATCAAACTTAAAGGTTGTTAATTTTATAAAGTCAGAGAGGTCTAACTGAAGGATTCATAGTTTATATGTAATTACTCATGATTAGGCCAGAAAGCTGTGAAGTTTACAAATTCCTTTGTAACAGACACTTAGTTAAAATAGATGGTGTCAGTCATTTAGCAAAGATCTTTGTGTGAAAAACATGGGATTTTCCTAGGCAAAAAGCTTCACTATACTCAAAGGGAACAAAAGTTCATTCTCAGATCTGTGGCAAGGACTCACTCTCATGTAGGTGATAAAATGTCGTCAGGAACAAGAAGACCTCACATTTTGTTCAGACAGCAGACATTTCCTAACTACACTAAAAATAATGTTCTGTTCTTGGTACATTCAGAAAATATGCCCAGAGAGTTTCCTGTGGAAATACGGGCTTGTATCTACTTAGGTCATGTTGCAGGTATTGTATTCTTTTGGGTTAATATATTTTGAGCTATTTGGGCTGAAAAAAATAAAGGTATAATATATCTAATCCTAGCTCACTAGGACCAAGGGGACTTACATTGGACTAATGACTTTTTTCAATAAGGAGGCAACTAATAAAGTAACAATAATTTTTAAAAACCTCCATTGTGTAGGACAGTTTCCCCCCCGACACCTAGAAGCCTACAAGTTTTAAGTTTATTGGCCTGATTATGAGAATGGAGAAGTTCATAGTACAACTCACTTAAACTCCTGAATTGTTCCACACTGATGACCAGTAATAACTAAGAGTTATGTTTTCAAATGTTATACAGTTGTAAATTTAACATATAGTGAAATATAGTTCCAAGGCAATGCTTTTCACCTGGATGTTAATGGCAAAAAAAAATTAAAATGAATACATCTGAGAGTAAGTTAATCTACAAGTTGAAATCTTTCTCCTGAAAAAAAAATATTTAACTGGGGACCAAGTGACTTAGAGTTGTCTCAGAGTTAGGCCCAGTCTCTCCGTGAGCACCAAGAGGAGTGTTCAGGCAAGTGGTAGGAGTTCCCGCACATGGTCATTCACCAGCAACAATGAGCTGTCCCTCAGCTGAAGGATGGGGAGAAGAACTGCTGTGTTATGAAATTCACCGAGGAGCCATGTAGACCCCTGTGAGCCAGTCAGGAAGGAAACAATTTCCCATGAGGGTATAAGCATTGGCAAGCTCCTTAGAAGCAAGTTATTGGGACCACCAGAGTGAATGTAGCAGTGGGAGCTCACTCACCTAACCCTGAAATGGCATGGACTGGTTTGTGCATCACATATACACATACTTTCAATGAGTATTTTCATGAGTAGGCAGCTTTCTAGAATTCTTCCTCTTATATGAGACTTATCTTTTTCAAAGATGTGTCATATTTCTTCCCAAGTTTTTTTTTGATAACGGTGGTTAGATTTACTTGTTTATTTATGTAATTTATGAGTGTTAGTGAAAGCTAATGTAGTAGCAAAAATAGTCCTTTCTTTAAAATTATACTTAAAGTGATAACTCTAAAAGCAGACAAATTTAGAAAATATGTACCAAGATTGTACAGTCAGATTGTTTTGCATGGATCGTTAGGTTTTCACTTTATTGAAAAGATCTAAACTAAAACCATATACTGTAGCCAAATCCAGGACAAGTGTGTACACAACAAAGGAATATCCACCCATCTGAGCACTGGCATTGAAAGAGCAAGTATGCTTGTCCGAAATTAGTATACATAGTGAACTATGGTATGTAATTTTAGTGAGTTCTCATTTTTACTTTTTTTTAAATAACCAGTTAAATCTGGGAGCTTATTACCTGAGAGAAGCGGCCTTTTCAGCGTATGAAGAGTGTATTTCCCAAGGTGTCTGCTACTGCAGGACTAGCAGTAGCAGACAGCAATGCCCTCAAGTGCCTCCGGGGATTCCCTGCGCTGAAGAGTTCTGTCTTGCCCAAGTCATGTGATTTCTCCAGGAAAAAGACAGGACCTAGTGACCACATTTTTTGCAGCCCCGTCCTGGCACCTTGGAAAAGTCTCTAGGGCTGTTCCAAGTTCAGAGATCTCCTTGGGATTGACTGAGCGTTTGTTGAGACAGCATCACAGCACAACTTCCTCCCAGCTCAGTCCTGCTTTCTCACCTTCTTCACAGGTGGTGATCCTGAAAGTACGTTCTAAGAAGATCCCGATGCTCAGTGTCTATGTGAGCTGACATCCACTGAGTTCTACAGTAAGCTTCCAGGGTGCTCCCACTTTAATTCGACTCTTGGAGAGTACTTTTTCTCCTCCTGCCTGAAAAGCAGTGTCCAAGTTATAATCTGATCCAAGCACAAGGCAGTGGTGTTCCTCACCTTATTTCCATGTCTTTCTCTCTGCAACTCCTTTCTCCATGGCCCATTTTCCTATAAAAGACTCATAAGAATGAATATTGAGCTACTGTCTGACTACAGTTTACTGTAACTTTATTATACTTTTTTTTACCATACCATCATAATTAGTAACTTTATTAAGGTAGCACTAGTTGCTCACATATTTGTTGTCTCAAACCCAATAGAAGTAATTTTTCTTGCTTATTTGCCAATAACCAGTAGCTACACAGGTTTGTTCTGTAGTGATCTCCATATGGTCATTTAGAAGTCTCAGGTATGTTCATGATTTTCAAGGTTTCTTAGAGAACCAGCTTTATTCCAGTAAAGCAAACAGGAAAAGTGTATGGAGAACAGGTATAGATATTTTTGGAGGCACATATTTGGAAGTCATATACTTTTCTTTCATTCAATATTCATTCATGAGGCCATATCATACTGCAAGACAAGGAGATACACTTTCGTGAACGTCCAGGTGACCGAAAAGGACACAGATTTGGGGGAGCTGCTTTTGTCACACTACAATGGTCCGAAGACTTCATTTCCTAAGACCTAGTGGATCAGTTCTCTCATTTGAGTCACTTGAGGGGACTTTTGAGTTATCTATGAATTTTAATTCTCCTGCTATCATGTCTCCTATGTGATTTTTTAAGATCAGTGCTGCTATCAATCTCTTTTCTGTGCTTATCTTTTCTAGAATTATCTGGCTTCCCCCTAATTTTGTATAGTCTACCTTTTTGCTAACAAAGATCTGAGAGAAATATGCATACGTAGTATACAGATGTTCATTTTCATATTGTTATGTATATCTCTATGGAAATAAATATCCACACTGTTTTCGGTATGTTTATGCTTAATAAAGGAAACAACCCATAGAACAATGTCAGTCATAGGGACAGGCCCTTTAGTTGCATTGTGGTGGCACACACCCATAATCCCAGTTCTTGAGGAGGAAGCAGAAGGACTGCTATGAGCTCAAGGCCAGCCTGGGAATCATAGTGAATTCAAGACCAGCCTCAATTACATAGTGAGACCCTATCTCAACAACACAGCAAACAAAACAAAACAAGACAAAACAAAACACATTGAATCCTTACAAAATACAAAAAGTAAATCCTGTTAGTATGTCCATATGAGAGATTAAAAAGAATTAGAGTTAGAGATACAGCAACTATATTACCTCTGGGCCAAGCCAGCTGATAGCAAACAAACCTACATTTGTTTACCTCCAGAGCACAGCCACACTTCTTTTTAGTTTGTTTGTTTGTTTGAGACAGGGTCTCATTGTATAGTTCAGGCTGGCCTCGAATTCTAGGTGATCCTCCTGCTTCAGCCTCCCTCATGCTGGCATTACAGGTGTGCATCACCATGCCCGGACAAGAAATTACACTTTGAATCAGTAGATTATACTACCTCATACCTGATGTCTATGAACCAAATACAAAGATTATCACAGGTATGCCAGCTACAGGCTGCGACAGGAAATGTAAATAATCATGTTCAGTCATATTCCAATTTTTTCGTAGGAGAAAGGTCTTCACTGAGCTTTCAGCACCAAAGCTTTGGGCATAAGATCTTAGTGTTCTATGTTCTTCTTCACACTTTGTGCTGACTTCTACTTTGTCCTCTGATGAAGTATCTGCGTGCTTCTAATTTCAGCTCTAATGCTGAAATGACCATTCCATAACTCCTCTCAGAGAGTCTCAGTCAGGAACAGTGACTAACATTGACTGGAAGGACATATGTGTTGTGTTTAAAGCTGCGATGTTGACATAGTAATTTAAATACACTGACTTACCTGTGTCTGTGAGATATATATTGAGGTCTGTTGAAGTCAATTTCTCACCCCAAAATTAGTCTTGAGACCCACAATCTAGACCTTCTACATCTCTGGTCAAGTAAAAATCTTTTCAAGAATTTGTACATTTCTACTATGTTCCTAGATGTTCAGTGTGTTGCTTGGAATTCTGCTTTTTGAAAATTATGACAGATTCCACTAACTCCTGATAAAGCAAAGTAGTTTTACAATGAAGAGAGAAAAGTCAAACTGGAAGTAAATATAGAGGACTTGAGCTAGAAAGTTTGCACTACATTTTGCAAGTGAAGGAAAAGAAATGAAATTTTAATTTGCGTTCCATTTATTTATTTAACTCAACAATAATGTTGAATAATTCAATTTCCCATTAAAATACTCTAACAAACATTGACATTGGACTCTGAAAGAAGACAGAAAATCTCTCCACCAAAGAACTACTGCTTGCTTCACTACGATCATTTCTCCAAATCCCCTTAAGTGAAATCTCAAAGTCCATCCACAGAAAGCTGCTAGGATTTCTCCATCCACACCATGATGTGCCTTGCCTCTATGATTTAAGGCATTTCCTCCACAAGTGAGTTAATTTCCTCAACTATAGAATGAGGATAATACCACCAATTTTGTGTACTTATTTTGAGAAAATAAAGAGATAATCAATGTAAACTTTTAAAAAAATACCTTCATATTGACAACACTCAATGAAACACTCACCAGAGGTTGTTATCATAGGTAGCTTAATATCTTTTATAGATTACCTCACAATAGTTTGTCCAACAATGTCCTGTTAGTATGGAAATCTACTCTAACTAAAAAAAAATGTTTTGTTCTGTTTTTTGTTTTTGTTTTTTTTTTTGTCTTTTTGAGACAGGCTCTCACTATGCAGTTCAGGCTGGCCTTGAGCTCACTTTGTAACCCACACTAGCCTGAAACTCATGAGGATCCTTCTGCCACAGCCTCCCCAGTGCCAGGATTATAGGCATGTGCCACCACACCAGGCTTAAAAAAAAAACTACTTAAAAATCAGTAGTATCTACTTATTTGATATGTAAGTTTGCAAAATATTGAACTGACACCAAAGCAACAAGATAAAGTGGATTATACTGATATATACTTCATAATTATCTAAATAAAAGTAAACCTCAACACTGTGTCCTAAAGATGCAAAAGGTAGGTACCACAGGCAGCCAAACATGCCGCCCTCCTCAGTCAGCAATCTCAAGTGAGAGACGGCTACATTTACGGCAGCAAATAATTTGACATGTTTCATGAAATCAATGATTCATGAGGCTTTTTATTTCTGTTTTTCCCTTTGTGAAGTGCAGGACCTCACTCTGTCTTTTTCCACCTCTGATATAATTCAGAAAGAATAATATCAAGTCTTAATTCAAAATGAGTGATGTAGCACAGTGTTTCAGACCGTATATCTCTTCAGAGCTGTCACTTTCTCTTCACCACTTCTCCTATATTCCAAAACAAGATTAAATTAAACATAGATCAACAATAAATCTGTCAATTGCTATGTTATTTACAGTACTGTTAAGACACCGATGCTCCTTTATAAACCAAGACAAGATGGACAGTTTCTGCTTGTAAAACAACTGAAATATTTAATGGGCACTAATTAGCCATGAGATGTCTATTATTTAATGATCTTAGATATTGTTTTCTGATGTCCTCCCACATAAGGAACAGGGAAATGTGTTTGTACAGTATGCAAGAGCTAGGCCTCAGTATTTGTAACCTAAACTTGACAAGTATAAAATTAGGATATGATTGAGAATTCTTTTATTAGTACATGTCTGCAGTATGTGAAATTTATATTCATCTTGCAGGGTAAGTGCACATGTATAGCACAGCTTGTTCCTTTTGTAATCCTCCTCCTGCCTACTTTCCTCTTTCTATCTCTAAATCCCCTTTGCACTGAGCATTTAAAAGGAGAAGGAATTGCACTATATGATGATATAACCAGATCCTGAGGCCTGATTTATTCTTGATTTATGATACTTATAAAATGCAGATGATCCAACATCCAATGTAAATGATCTAAAAATGAGCACAAAGGATAGCATGATGATTTGAGAGGGTTATAATGGGTATTCAGTCCAAGGCTTTAGTAAGGATCTATATCCCCCAGTCTTTTTTTTTTTAAGATGTATAGTGGTATAAATGTATGTACCTAAACATGCACAGATACTTATACACATATATCATTTATGACTTCTGAATTCATAAGCAAAACTTGTAAAAGTGACTAAGAGATCTGATAACTCATTGCAGTCATTCATGATGATTTGTACTCTCTGACTATACAGGATGTTTCTGTCTTGTAATAGCAGGATCACGTTACTTGCTGTGCATGTCCATTTTCTACCTTTGGAATAAGAATGTCTATTCTCATCACCTCTGCCTTTCCCACCAGATGCGTTAGGAGTGCAGGAGGCCAATAACTTGTGTCTTAGTTCGAAGAGAATCAGATTGCAATAACTCATAATGGAGGAAGCAGACTCAAGGAACTTTGTTCTCATTTGGATCTGATTCATTTGGTAAGATGGGAATTTATGCATGATATGGTAATAGAATGAGGCCTCTGGATAGAATTTGGAAGGAATCAATGTATTTTGAATGTAGATCAATGTAAATAATACATTCCCCAAAACAGACTGTGAAGGTTTAAAATCAAGTAGTGACTCCTTTGATGCTCACTCATTAAGAAGTGAAGTTAGGGGATGGGAATTTAGCTCAGCGGCAAAAAGCGCCTGCCCGGCAAGGGCAAGGTCATGAGTTCGGTTCCCCGTACTGGAGAAAAACAAAAACAAAAACAAACAAAAAAAAAGAAGTGAAGTTAATGAAAATGGGTGATGTTATGACTGTTTTGGCTAACAGAATTCAGGGGAAGTGACGCTACATGACTTTCAAAGGTCGTAAGATTCCATGAAGCTTCTAACTTATTTGTTAAAACACAAACACTTGTAGTTCCAAGGTACTTTATGAGAAATATGGCGATCCCAACGTGCTAGGAAAAAACCTGAGACAAAGTGAATAGAAGTAATATACTGAAAATGGTAACTTTTCTACCATATTCATTGCAAAATTATTCACAATATATAATATATAGAAATAATGTGTGTTCATCCATCCAAAAAAAAATCATTGATATACATATTGGAGGCTAAGAAGTCCCAGATCAAGGTGCCAGTGATGTCAGGATCTTGTGAGGGCCTTTTTCATGGTTTTCTCACATGGCACCAACACAGACAGACAGAGAGACAGAGGGACAGAGAGAGGGAGAGAATGTAAGTGAGCTCCTCTTGTCTCTTCTTAAAGGGACCAAATCCCATGAAGAGGGTAGAATTAGCTCCTGTATACCTAATCTCTTAATCCTGTCACATTGGAGATTAGGGTCTCATTTTCAGTGATGATAGGGAGCATAGCATTCCCTTCATAGCACACTAGCTGGATTTGATGAGCTTAACCTGAGTGATCACAGAGACTGAAAAGAGTCTACAGACAGTGAAGTTTCATTTCCATGATCTCAGAAATTTCTATTGGACAGTGTTGACTGACACCGAAATAAATAGAGAGGAAATACAGAAATGATATAGTAAGACAATATTCTAGCATTTCTGTAATTCAGGTCTTGAGAGGCATGAGAATGGAACAGAAGATAGTATTTGAAATGACAGCACCTGAGCATTCTCATAGACTGATGAAATACATGAAGACACATTCAGGTAATGTTACAAGCTTGAAGTACCAAAGGCAAAGAAAATTTCCTATAGGTACATTAAAATAAAACTGATAAAACTAACAAAAGGAGAAGAAATGTAAAGATACATTATTATCAAAGGATGAATAAAATTAATGGTTTATTGTATGACATAAACAGCAGAAGCTAGAAGACAATGGAAGAGTATCTGAAAAGTTTGAAATTTAACAAAACCGCTGTCCAACTAGCATTGAAAAACCAGTAAAAATGTCTTTCAAAATTAGCGAAAAACTATTATTTTTTTTTTAGCAAGCAAGGAAAGAGACTATATATCCAGCATATGGAGAGTAAAAGAAACACTGAAGAATATATCAAAAATAAATTCTTCACACAAAAGCAAAATGATCCTAGGGAGATTCACATATACACAAGATAAAAGAAATAGTTACAAAAACGGTAAATATACATTTAAAGTCAAACAAGTACTCATAGCTTTTGTATACAGATTTTGTAATAATGATTCAAGAATTAGTTTATGATAAAATTAAAAATGAGAGACAGTAAAATGTGAAAAAGCTCTTGCATTGGTTGGAAATTGTCAAATTTAATTATAAAAGTTTTTGATGAGTGTG
>NW_004955423.1:18352241-18354859 GCF_000276665.1 Chinchilla lanigera
GCTTTGCCACTGAGCTAAATCCCCAGCCCCTTAATTATATTTTAGTAATTTATATCTATATGGACTTTTATATAGAAGTCTATATATAATTTAGAAGTCTATATATAGCAGTCTACATATAATTTATATAGACTTTTAATAAATAAAGAATATAAAGTTAAGTGACCACCCAGGAGATAATAAAATTACTTCATCTAGAATATGCAAAAAAGAAATAAACTAGATGGAACAAAGAAATCAAATTATAAAACATATTTAAATGAAAATATATCCATTAAATCAAGTATAAACAGATTATTATCAATCTGCATGCAAAATACAACCAGCTACTGTTTACAAAGACATACATTATAAAAACACCCAAAATTTGACAATAAAAAATTCAGAAGAATAATAACCAATACAAAATGAAGGCTGGTATAGTGACACTGCTAACCTTTATGCAAGGTGAATCACTAAAAACAGAGGAATACTAATTTTTCAAAAGTTATTTCTTCTGAATTATATAGCAATTCTAAGCAACATTACCCCATTAAGATAGTCTCAAAATACATAAATAAAACATGGACAAAAAGAAAAAGTTTTCATTAGTAGGTAGGTGAGAGTGCTTAAAATAAGCAACTGTTTTATTAACTTATGGAACAAATATACCAAAAAGTATAGGAACTGTTTAAAAAATGTGATTGATAAAAATTACCTAATTGAGAAGGATAGTAGCATGTATATTTCAAGTGTTCAGAGGACATTTGCCAGAATCGACCATATGTTAAGCCCTACGGCAAGCTTCAGTGAAGTTCAAAAGTTTGCAGTAACAGTAACGGTAGTTTCTGCCTACAGTGGTATTTTACTAGAGAACGATGTAGAAAAAATTACTGGTAATTCCCAAAATGTTTGAAAACCAGGCAGTGCAAAACTAAGTGCTCTATGAGACAAAGAAGAAATCATGATGAAAATTAGAAAATACTATGAAGTGAAAGAATATGGACATGTATGAAAATTTCAGGAGTATCACTATGTTTGGAGGAAAAACTATAGGATTTTATGCATATTTTAATAAGGAAAAAGACTGAAGAATCAGTGATCCACTTGCTCATCTCCAAAAACTTGGGAAAAAATGAGAAGTTATTTCCTCTTCACTTAAAGTAAAAAGTATACAGTAAATAGGAGAAAACAACGAAGTTGAAAACACACCTTACAGAGAGAAAAATACTTTTTAAACCTGTAAATGAAATCGCCAAAGTTTTGGCAAGAGCACTAACAAAAATATTGTGCATAATATTGAGCATACTATTATGCAAAAATACTGTGCATAACTAAGCAACACTGGCGACAAAAAAGGGAAAAGAGCATTATTACAGAACCGGTAGGCAGTAAAGAGAATAAAACTGTAAACAAATTTATTTCAATATGCTTGACGAATTGGGTGAAATAAACAAGTACCTAAAAAAAAATGACTTCCTTTTTCCTGTTTGTTGTGCTCTGAATACTTTCCCCAGGGAGAATTCCGAAAGACTACAATGGCATCACGGAGCTAAGACAGGAGGAGATGTGTGCTGTGAGCGCATGCGCCAGAGTCACTTGCGTCCATCCTCCAACTCACTCCCTATCCAGGATCTACTGAAGAAGCTAAATCCGCAACATACAACTTTTCCACAAAGAAAATGTATATGCTAGATAAATTCACCAGGAGATTTCACTAAATATTCAGGGAGGAAATAACATCAATCTTCACAAAATTTTCCAGAGAATAGGAAAAAGAAAAGTTTCCATTTTGTTCTAAGAGGTTAGGGTTTCCATGATGCCAAAACCACTATATCTGTATTACTTACCACCGCTTTGAATGACGTCAAGCAATCAAACTTTCTGAGACTCAGTTCCCAAGTTTGTAAAATGAAACTACTAATAACACCTAAGCATATTCCCTTGGCAACACAAAATAGTTTGTAAGAGGTGATTAGAACCACTCCTTGAACATAAAAAGCACCATATAAGCACATATTAATTATTATTTCTCATAATACAGTGAAAGAAGTCCTACGATCAATTAATTTTAACTAATTTGGTAGAAAATTTCTATTGGAAAATAGAGAAGGCATTTCATGAAAAGAGGAACCTCCAAAAGTTACATTCATATGGAAAATGTTCAACCTCATAAGCAGTCATAAGTCACAATAAACTATGACAAGTCAAGAATAGACGTTTGATTTCAATGATAATATACAAGAACAGAGAAAATAATATATTTTTACAGAGACATATACATATATGATATCTGAGAAAGTAAGGGAATAGTCAAGATAAATTAGAGATAGAGACAGAAAAACACACATTGAACCAGAGAATTACTTTATGGGAAGAAGAGACACAAACCTAGGTTACGTGAAGCTCCGCCGAGGAACTGGGTAGCAGTTTTGCGTGCAACCACTTCAGTTTTTTTCTAAAGTTCTCTCTAAGATATAGCAATAAAACATGTATATCTTTTGTATGTGTGATACTTTTTTAATAAAAGTCTTTAAAAAGAATGTGGTGAGGGGCTGGGGATTTAGCTCAGCGGCAAAGCGCCTGCCTGGCAAGCGCAAGGTCGTGAGTTCGGTTCCCGGTACCGGAGAAAAACCAAA
>NW_004955423.1:18354959-18418041 GCF_000276665.1 Chinchilla lanigera
TCAGCGGCAAAGCGCCTGCCTGGCAAGCGCAAGGTCGTGAGTTCGGTTCCCGGTACCGGAGAAAAACCAAAAAAAAAAAAAAAAAAAAAAAAGAATGTGATGGACGTATGAAAACTTAGCAAAATATTATTGAATTTAAAACGAACGCTACTGCTGAAGGGTTTATTGTGATCTTACTTTTGAAAAAAAAGTATATATAGGAAAACAGAAGTATTGAACACAATATAAATAGTAGTTGCCTTTAGGTAAAAGTAAGTGAGCATCACTCATAGCCATTTTTAAAATCTGCATATTTAAGAAAATTTATTCATTCTGGTATTAAGACAAGCTAAAAAGAGAAATAAACTTCAGGGTAACAATGAAGCTGAACTAACATTACATCTCTTTCACAAATTCCTTATAAGTTCTTTTTCATGTCAAAGCAGTGTCAGGTTGAATGACCTTATTGTACCCCACTGTATCTTTGTGTCATTTAATCAATTTAAAACGTTGAGCATTTAGATTGTTTTATTTATTATTTTTCATGATTCCCCCCAAACCAAATTTCTTATTTCCCTAAAATAAATCACAAGAAAATGTTGTGGCTAGAAAGAGATGCAAAAATTTAAGGTCTAAAATTCAGGAAGCATTTATCACAATTTCTAAAGCAGTACTTTAAAGGTAAATTTACTATCCCTATAGCTGTACTGACTTCTGTTCAATTAAAAGTGTCATAAAAGTTCAGAGAAATTTATTTGAAAGAGAAAAATTAAAAGTAACAATAAAACAGAGTTTCAAAACAGGCTAGTAGGAGAGTAACAATAAGTAATACATTGCATATTGTTATATACATAATAGTTGTGCAAAGTACAAGATATAGGCATGAAACATTATTCACACTATATTAGCACAAACTTTTCAATGAACTAGAAGATACTAGCTGTATAACTGTCTTTATATATATGTGTATATGTATATATATATATATATATATATATAATTTTTTCTTCCAGATGCAACTCAAGACCATACCCCTAAGAGAAATAAATCAGGTCCACGTGTGTAACTATCATATTGACTCAATAGGGTGAGAAATTCAGCAAGTAAATAAGATCCAAAATGTACATCACACATTGGGAATAGGGAAGAAACTGTCAAACAAAAGACAAACTGCGATGAACTCAGAGAAATTTAAAAGGCTTGGTAAACTAATAAACAATTCCTACTATTTTATAAGATCCAGTGAGGGCTCAGCTTGGATGTCTTACAAAATGAAGTATAAAACGGCAAAAATAAGTTAACAAAAAATGCACCCTGTGTATTCCTGTAGCCCCACGCTAATGTATTTCTTCACGTGTGATAGATGCTTGTAGAGCGCTTGCTTAGCTTAAGATGACTAAACTGGCTTGATGTTTTACAGGAGATTTCTGCTTTTCTGGGAATGCATAGAAAATTTTTAAGCAGTTAATTTAGAAAAATAAGCAGTTACAGAAATCCAGCCTATTACTATAAGTTGTTGTAACTTCAGAGCTGTCTGGCTAGAGTTTAAAAGAACACTGATATCACATTTTCTTATGGAGTACCCCTTCTTAGCCAAGGGACAGTCCTTTTGGAATAGTACATCTATTCCTTTTTTCCTATTGTTGGTATAAAACTTGCAAATTCAGTTTGCCAAACTATTAAGGTGCAAGACATAAAATCAAGTGAGAGAAGGACTAAATTTAAAATAATTCTCTAAGCATGCAGTGGGAGGGCCAGGTATAAATAATCTGAAGATATTTATCTTGACATTTTGCAAATAGATCACAAGCTATCAATGTTAAAGGTCTGTGATAGCACAGGCCTGAGAGTCAATGACTGATTTTATGCCAGAGAGCACAATTCTCATGTTAAATTGAAGTCAACATTATTGATTAGAATGGAGATTAGAAAAGTTCAGCCAAGTCACAGGGAGATACATGCAGACCTAAAAGACTGATGATGTTCCCGATGGGTGTGTTGAACTTCTTATTTTGCGGAGTAGGATAAATTTAAGCCTTGCTACTTTCTTTTATTAGAGTCAAATTTTATCATTAGACTGAGTACAAATTCGTCTTTTATATTTCAAACATGCCAAAGGTATAGAAATGAGGAAAGGCAAAGCAGCAGATTTTCAGGGCTGGGGATGTAGCTTAGTGGCACAGTGCCTGCCTGGCAAGTGGGAAGTTCTCAGTTCAATTCCTGGTACAAAACAAAAAAAGAAAGAAAGAAAAAGAAAAGAAGCAAATTTTCAACAGAAAAGTTTAAAGATAAACTTGGTCATCATTATAAAATGTTTTTATTTTTAATAAAGCAGCAGATAGGCATTCTTTGAACAATTTAAATGGCTCTACAAGGTCAATTGTGAAAAGTAGTTTTCTATTAAAACTATTAAATAAAATAAAATAGTTTTCTATTAAAACTATTAAATAAAATAAAACCATTAAATAAAATAAAAGGAAAAATAGTTTACCTTTTATTATATTCCTTTACCCAAAGATAACTTTAACTACTTTACCTGCTTTTTGGGAATTTATATCCAATTAACAGAATAAATTATTTAAGTGTACATTATTTTTTTCTGATCAGATATCATATATAGAGAGGATGATAAGGCAATCTTACTTTTTCCCTTATTCTCCACACATGTATCTTTCCCTATCTTCTCATATATAATTTTATTTTAATCTACATTCAGTTTCTAAGAATTTTTTTAAATTTTTGTGTGATATGATTTACAAATAAAAATTATCTATATATTGTATACAGGATGGTGTATGGAAACAAATTGTAAAATTATTACCACAAAAAGATAATTTTCATATTCATCATCTGCTATATTTATCCTTTTTATGATGAGAATATTTAAGATCTACTCTTTTAGCAAATTGTAACTATGTAACATAGTATTTTGTGCATAAATTCTCCATAATTTATTCATCTTGCATAACTGAAACTTTGTATCCTTTTACCAATATTCTCCATTTTTCTACCCTAAACCCCTGCCAGCCACCAGTATTCTCTGCTTTTATGATTTCAACTCTTTTAAAATTCCTTATATAAGTGATATCATGCAATATGTATGTTATTGTACCTTGTTTATTTTACATAGCATAGCAAGTGACAGGTTCATTTGTGTCATTGTAAGTCTCAGGACATTTTTTCCTTATAAAACTCAATTTTTAATGAAGATGCTTTAAGTGACAATTGCCAATAGTTACCGGACAGTTGATCTGTGCCAGAAAATGCATTGTTTAGAGATTAGCTCACTTGATCTTCGTGGGCACTTTTTGGGAATTTATATCCAATTAACAGAATAAATTATTTAAGTGTATATTATTTTTTTCCATCAGTCAGGTTGCTGGACTATTACGTGAGAGAGGACACAGTGCATAGATGTAAACGCAAACACTAAGGCTTAGGGCCCCTGCGCAAGAGACTGTGGTGACTTGACTGGTAGAGAGGGAAGCCTGGGCATCTATTCATGCTTGTCCCAAAGTCCAGGCATGACTTTAAGCATATTGCTAAATGAAGAAGCAAAGCTAGCCATATATTTCCTAGGATAAGGTCATAAAAACTTTAAATATTAAGAGAAAGGAATTTGGATGGGGTTGTGAAGGGTAATATGGAGAAGTAACAAGCAAATCTGTAAAACTTGTTCAAAAAATAAATGTCCAAATGAATGTCCTTTCATTTGGTTCTATCTTTTTCCTCCTTACTTTCTAGTACATATTGATTATAAAGAAACATTGATTATAAAAATTATTCATATTTGTTGGATTTTACATGCATATGATCTACTTTAATCAACTACTCTCTGTCCCCCTCCTTGTCCCACTGTCCCCCTTAGTTTTATATTTTAATGTTCATATATACAAATTATTTTTGTTGTCCATTAATCAATGGAAGTACACTTAATTTGATTACATATTTGGCTACTGGGAATAATGCTATAGTGAACACCACAATACATGTGTTTTTCTGACATAGTGACTTCATTTCCTTTGGATATATAATGAGTAGTGCGATTGCTGAGTCAGATGGAAGTCTGATTCTCTAAATTTTTGGGTGGAATTTCATACCATTTTCCATAATGGCTGTGCCAATTTACGTTCTCATGAGCAGTGTATAAAGTTTCATTTTTCTCAACATCTTTGTCTACACTTGGTCTTTTTCATCTTTTTGGTAATATGAATGAATTTGAGGTGATGTCACCATTTTTGGTTTGGATTTGCATTTTCTTATTAATGATGTTAAGTAGTTTTCTTATACCTATTCTCTATCTATGTATATTCTCAAAGTAATGTCTATTTAGATCATTTACTTATTTTTAAATTAGATTATTCATTGTATTTTTGTTGAAGTCAGACTTTTTTTCAGGTACTGGGAATAGAACTCATGACTTTTCGCTTCCCCAGGCAGATGCTGTGCTGCTGAGCTAAATCCCCAGGCCCTATTCATGGTGTTTTTGTTGAGTTTCTTGAGTTCGTCATGGATTTAGAATATTGACCTCTTGGGGCTGGGGATTTAGCTCAGCGGAAAGTGCCTGCCTGGCAAGCACAAGGTTGTGAGTTTTGTTCCCGGTACCGGAGAAAAACCAAAAAAAAAAAAAAAAAAAAAAAAAAAAAAATATTGACCTCTTGCCAAATGTATGGCTTCTCCTACTTTGAAGGCTTTCATTTCATTCTGTTGATTATTTCCTTTTCTTTGTAGTTGCTTTTCAATTTAATGCAATTCTATTTATTTTTGCTTTTCTTTCTTAGACTGTAGGAGTCATATCCAAAGAATCATTGCCCAGAGCAATGTTAGGAAGATGTTTGCCTATTGTTCTTGTAGTAAATTTACAAATTCAGAATTTTAACACTTAAGTCTTTAATCCACTTTGACTCACTTCATTTGCTGTGAAGTAAGGATCCAGTTTCATCTTTTTGAATGTAAATACCAATTTGCTCAATATTGTATTGAATAGGAAAGAACAACTGAGATGAGGGAAAGAAGAAAAGAAAGCAGGAAGGGATAAACACATACACACTCACACACACGAGATAGCTAACCCAATTGTACTATTAATTTCTGTTGGTTTATTGAAAGGACCAGTTAATGTTTAACTGTTTGATCAATCTTGCATCCCTATATCTGGTAGTCTGAGCAACTACTTTGAAGGTAACAATAAGTAATACAACCAGCATTGTTAATTTCCTATCATCTTGTTTCAAAATTCGGTATCATTTTTATAGTTTTTGTGTTGTTTTATTTTTGTCTTTTTTATTATTTCATTTTTGTTCTTTTCTCTTTAAAATAAAAAAAAATATTGTATTGAAAAGACTGTCTTTGCCCCATTGTGTATTCTTGACATTTTTGTAATAAGAAAACTATATTGTAAGACTTTCTTTGTATGTGTTAGATTGCTTTTCTGTTGCTACTTTCAAATTTTTTTTGAGACAGGGTCTCATGATGTAGCCTAGGCTAGCCTCGAACTGACAGGGATCCTCCTGCCTCAGCCTTTTGAGTGATGGGATTACAAGCATATGCCACCACACCTGGCTACTTTCAAAATTCTTTGCCTTTGCCTTTTGAGAATTTGCTTATAATATGTTATGCTTAATATCTCTTCATATGCAATCTATTTGGGTTTTATTGTGTTTTGTGGATCCTACATGCTCATTTTTCTCTTTAGAGTAAGAGTTTTCCATCATTACTCCATTAAATGATCTTTCCTGTCCCTTTTCTTTTTTCTTTTCTTTTCTTTTTTCTTTCTTTCTTTTTTTTTTTTTTTTTTTTTTTTTTTTTGCTTCTTTTGAAACTTCCATAATGAATACATTGGTTTCCTTGATGGTGCTCCAAAGTCCCATAGATTTCTCCACTCTTTTCCCCACTGCTGGATGGGTAATTTCAAAAGACCTTTTGTTGACTCTGACAGTTCTTCATTTTGTGTTCCATAAGGTCTCCTGTGGAAGCTAGTAGTGAATTTTTTACTTTAGTCATTGTGTTTTTTATTTCCAGTATTTCTGTGTCACTCTTGTTTATGTTTTTTGAGCTTTGCTGGATGACTAATTACAATCATTTATGATTTCTATAAATTTTAACATTGTTTTTCTGTCCTTTCATGGAGTTCACTGAGTTCATTTAGGGTGATTGTTTTGAATTCTTTATCAAGCAGTTTGTAGATCTTCATTTCTGTAGTACGTTACTGAAGCTTTATTTTGTTGTTTTGATAGTGTTACGTTTCCTTCATCACTTGCAATTCCTGTGGCCTTGTGCCACTTCTATTTTTAATAGGTTGGCTTTAGTAGGGAAAATCCTTTATCAGTCAACATGTGGAGATTCTGGAAGGGTCACTAAGTGAGGTCAGAGGCACTTCTTGGCCTACTTCTTAGATCAGTGGGTGAACAGACTAAGTACCTGGGGCCAGCTGATTTCCAGTTCTTGGACCAGGCCTGAAGCTTAGTCTTCTGCTGCTGATTTGGACCTGTGGTCCACATAAACAGGTTTGGTGCCTAAGTCCACAGGGGAGGGCCTAGAACTAGTATCTACAGGGGCTGACTTGGAGTTTTGGAACACAGCAGCTGGCCTTTCTCTGGGTTTAGTCCAGCAATTGAATGAATAAAGGCAGCATGAAGCTTGGCCTCAGAGCCTGTATCCTGGAAGTTGGGAGGGACTAGAGTAGGGGTAGACTGGGAGATTGGGATTGGCATAGGTCCAAAGCCTCATTCTGTGAGGGCTGGCCTGGTGCTATAGTAGACCTCAAACCCCAAGCCCATAAAGGGGCTGCCTGGTAGGAGAAAAAACTGGAACCCAGAGCCACAAAACCTTGTTCTTGGAGTTACTGGGCAGGCCTGGTGTTAGGGTCATGGAGAGTTTGGTACTCTCTTAATTATCCTCCCCTTTAAGTAGGGTATCTCTCTCCACATTGTCCTGCTTGAGCTTATGACAAGGGTAACTGTCACCCCCCCAATATAAAGCTGCTCTTCCTAATTTCTTCATTGTGCTTTTTGTTATTTCTGTGTTTGCCTCAATTGCTGTACACTATTTTGGAATCCTTACTCCTGTGAAGGAGTGTAAGTGTGTATGTGCACACATGTGTGAATAGTTGTTCAGATTGCTATTTCTGTGAGAGAACAGCACTGAAATCTACTATGCTGCCATCTTGAAAGACATTTAATTCTTTTTGTATAGACTGTGACACTTATTTCCATTTTATATTTTATAAGACTAATTTGTATGAAGCTATTCATGAAAATTGCTTGTGATTTTGTAAGCTACTGTCTTGAAGGTATCATTATAATCTCTTCTGCCTTTATGGAAATGAGAAATAATTTCTTCCTCATCCTGTATAATTTCTCAAACACTCAAATAATCATAGGTTTAGTTGCTCAGAAAACATTTATTAAAAATCTAACATGCAAAGACACATTCTTGGAACCTCTGAAGACTATGAAGATTTTTAACATGAGGTTCTTATATTAAAAAAAACAGGTACAGTAAAATGATCAAATAAAGCCATGCATATAAAATAGGCAACATTGTGCACCACTTGAAAGGTAAAGCTAAAATATTCTTGTTTAGAGCTTGGAAACCCTTCTGGTTAGAGAAATTCAGAAGTTTGATGAAGATGCCCTTTAAGTGCGGCTTTTAAGATGGAGTGCTAGAAACAAACAAGAGAGACTATACTACGGTAAAACTAAGGAATGTTTCAGTGGGGAGTAGTTAATTTAGAGTATGCTTTCCAAAATGAAGCCCATCAGGACTTGTGGTTGCAAATGTAGGAAAGCCGTACCACTATTTCTGAATCCCTTGGTAGGTGTGTTTTATGTTTATCAAGCAAAATGCATCTGTAAGAATTATTAGAATGAAGTACACACTAAATGAATGGTGCATAAGCCTAAAGAGTCAGGGTGTTATTGCAGGAAGTCTAGGAGGACCATGATAGTATAAATGCAAAGAAATGAATAGCCCTGATAATTCTGGACAAAATTTTGGCCTTCATTACCATTTATCTTGTTTAATTTGAAAATTTCCCCAAGTCTCCTGGAGAGCTCAGTGTATACCTTTCATAAAGGAATTAGGTGAATAGTTCTTCAGTTCCTAGAATTGGCCAAGTGTGGAGACCTAAAGTGATTATTGGACTGCTCAGCCTGGAGCTAAGAGTTAGTAGCCTCTCTGCTTCAGGATTCGGAGAAAAGTACAGGGCAGCAAGGTTAAAGATGCTACAAGGGATTACACTGAATTGCTTCTCAGAATAACTCTGAAAGGCCTTGTGTGCCTTTCTCAAAAATTCCTTGATTTATAATAACTATATGCCAGTCTGCTATACAGTTGTACGAGAACAAGCAAGAAGAGGCAGAAGTGCCCAGGGTCTTTGAGGAACATCGCAGAAGAGATACTGTGATGAGGATGAGAAGACAGCTGCTGACAGCAGTCATATGGCTCTAGAATCTGTCTCCATCCACCCCAACCTCAGTAAGTTTCTACATGGCTTTTGGGGATCTATTAAAGGAAGCTATCAGGAAGAATAATTCATACAATGTTCATAGGAGAAGATCAAATATTAAAAGTGTTTGATGATTAACTCCCTAAATACCATTCTAGAATGAATGATCCCTGAGTCAAAGTAGCTCCCACTGTGTATGTTACTACTGTGTTCAGTGCTCAAGTAAACAATATTGATCTCCCGGTGTCTTCCTAATTGAGAGAAAGAACCTCTTGCTTCTATGAAGCTTGGAGCTTGGAGGATCTGTAACTCTGGGGATGTGACTCGAGCAAACTACAGAAACTTTGATTCATAACTCAAATGTCAAGTTCCTAGTAGAAAATATGACATGAAAAAATGAGGTTAAGTGTAGATGCATTAAGAATATAGCTGGTTCAGGCCCAGCCTCCCACAGCCACCCTGGAAGGGCCTTGGACTCCGGAGGCCTTGGTGAACTGCCTGGGAGAAACGACCCTCCGGCTCAGTCCCCAACCTAGACCCAAGCCTATCACCATGCATCAAAATAAAGTCAAGATGACTTAAAGATCTAAATATTAAAGCAGAAACACTAGATCTATTGGAGGAGAAAGTAGATGGAAATCTTGAAAACACAGGGGTAGGTAGAGAGTTCACGAACAAAAACCAATCTACAAGGGAAATAGTTCAAAGAATCAACAACTAGGATCTCATCTTATTGAAAAGTTTTTGCACATCAAAAGAAATCACCAACAGGGTGCGAAGAAAACCCACGAATTGGGAAAAATTTTTAGCCAACTGTCCGTCAGACAAAGGATTCCTGTCTAGAATATATAAAGAATTTTAAAAAATTAGGCCCCCAAAATTTAAAGACCCAATACAGAAATGGGTATCTAAGATGAATACACACTTCTCACATGAAGAAATATAAATGGCAAATAAATGCAAGAAAAAATATTCAACATCATTAGTCATTTGAGAAATGCAACTTAAAACAACACTGAGATTCCATCTCATCCCAGAAAGAATGGCTATCATCAAGAAATCAACCCATAACAAATGTTGGCGGGGCTGTGGGGAAGAAGGAACTCTTCTCCACTGCTGGTGGGAGTGTACACTGGTGAAAACACTGCGGAAACTCAGCTCTAAAGAAAGATAAACTCGAGGCTTTTATAGGTAAATGGATGCAATTAGAGACTATACTCATACGTGAAATAAATCAGATTCACATGTGTAAACATTGTATTTCTTCCCTACTATAAGAAAGTGAACAAGTAAATAAAATCTGAAAGGTACAATAGATATTGTGAAATGGAAAAGAAACTGCTCAAATAGGCAGGAGCAATTGGAATAAAGGAAGGGAGAAGAGAAAGAATGAAGAGGAAAAAATATGCATATGTATACACAGGATAGCTAGGATAATTGAACTACTAATACCTGTGGCTTTATTGAAAAGAACTGTTAATGTGTAATTGTTTGCTCAATCTTGCATGCTCATAACTGGTTATATGGGCAACCATTTTAAAGATGACACTATGTAATACAACAACCACTGTTAACATCCTATCACCATGTTTTGAAATCCTATATCTTTTTTATTGTTCTCTATGCTGTTTTGTTTATGTATTTGTTTGTGTTGTTTTGAGTTTTTTTCTCTTTTTCTCTTTAAAATGAAAAACAAAATTTATAGGTCTATACAAGGATAGCCGGGATAGGTGTACTGCTGATCTCTGTGGTTTATTGAAAGAAATAGTCAATGCTTAAAATTTTCTTTTTTCTTGACCAATTTTGCACACTTGAATCTGGTGATCAGAATGACTGATCTGAAAGCAACAATATGCAGTATAAGGACCATTGCTGAACTTCTACCATGTTGTATTGTGAAGCTCTGCATCACCTCCAATTTTTTTTTATTACTTACAACTGCCTTTGATTGATTGATCAGTCTTACATTCTTACATCTGGTGGACGGGGCAACTTCTTTAATGATAACAACAGTATGTAATGTAGCAACCATTGTTAATTCTTATCATTTTGTTTTGAGGTCATGTATCTTTTCTTGTTTTGTGTAGTTTTGATTTTATCTTCATTGTTGTTTTGTTAGTTTTTTAAATTTTTAAAATAATAAAAATAAAAGAATATAGCTGATTCTTATTAACAGCTATAGGTACATAATGCAAATAATTTCTGCTTAGTGCACACATTGTATAACATCATATATGTATAAATCTGTAAATCTATTTATTTATCTATCTATCTATCATGACACAGGATATTAGTATCAAACTCATTACAAGGATAGGTTGCTACAGATAGGCAACTCAGCACAATGCATTCAATGATTGGAAAAGGATTTCTGATTTCAAGTTGATGTGATTAGTAATAATTGTTAAATCTAATTTCTCAGGTAATGTTTCTTTCATCATTTTCCAGGGCAGCAAGCTGATGAACATCTCATTTACAATTTTATTAGCACATAATGTTTTTCTTGCTTGTGTCTTTCTACCTTTCCCCACAAGTAATACTTAATGTTTTACAATAGCTACTACAGTCTATGGCAGATGCTTGAGTTGGAAAAAATAAGTGACACTCAACCTGATGCTCTTACACCACTCCTTAAAATTGATACCTGCTTAAAACATTGCCTCTGAGACATAAGATAACTGATTACCAGGCACAGGCTATTATCTTGTCCCAATCTCCTGACCAAAAACCCAGACAATAAAAAATTGTCTCCCTACCTTTAATAAAAGGTATTCCTTAACATGGGGCATATTCAGTAATTGGGGGCACAGAGTTCTTGTTTCTACTTATGAGAAATCCACTTTTGAAAGTCGTAGAAGATGTAGTGCTCCTAAATTGTCTCAGTTATTTAAGGCTGTACAATAAAGCTTTAGTTTCACTTGAAATCAATAGCAAAAGGAAGCACAGAAATTAGGCAAGTGCAGAGAAATTAAACAGAACACTCTCGAACAATCAGCGGGTCACAGAAGACATCAAAGAAGAAATTAGACAGTTCCCAGAATCCAGTGATAATGTCAGTACAATTTGCCAGAACTTACGGGATTCAGTGAGAGCGTTGCTAAGAGGGAAGCTGATAGCTGTGAATGCCTACATCACAAAAACAGGGGGGCCCAAATAAAAGACAAAGTGATGCCCCTGAAGATCTGAGGAAAAATACAAGAAAAAAAATCCAATTCCAAAGTTAATACAAAGAAGGAAATAAGAGCAGAAATTAATGAAATTGAGACCAAAATAATCAATACAATGAATTAAACAGCTGGTGATTTGAAAGAATAACCCAAATCAATGCATTAAAAAAAATGGGAAAGGTGAAATCAAAATGGAAACCAGTGAAATCTAGAAGATTACTGAAGCTGCCTGGACAACCAGTACTTCAACAAAATGGAGAATTCATAGGAAATGGAAAGATTCTGAGATACATATGAATTATCAAAACTGAACCAATATTTAAAAACCGTACGTAATCGAATAACAGACAATGAAATTGAAACAGTGAGATTAGAAATCATTTAAGAAAAGTACAGGTCCTGATGGACTCATCATTGAATTCTACAAGGACTTCAGGAAAGATCTAATGCCAATACTCCTCATACTCTTCAAAGAAAGTGAAATCACAGGAGCACTCCCAAAGCTATTCCTGAAAACTAGCATTACCCTAATTTCAAAACCCTGCAAGGATCCAACCAAAAAAGAGAAGTACAGACCAACCTTCTTAATGAACACAGTCACAAAAACCCTCAACTAGATACTAGCAAACAGAATGCAACAAATCACCAAAATGATTATACATCATGAGCAAATAGGCTTCACTCCAGGAACACTAGGATTATGGCAGCATAATTCAATATGTGCATATCAACAAATGTAATATATCATGTAAGTCTAAGTAAGGATACAAATCACATGTTCATCTCAGTAGTTGCTGAAAAAGCCTTTGAAAAAAGCCAAGATACATTCATAATAAAAGCTCTGAAGAACATAAGTATAAAATGGCTTTATCTCAATCTGGTAAAAGACTTTTATAACAAAACTATTGCCAACATCAAATTAAATGGGGAAAATGGAAAGGTTTCCCTGTAAAATCAGAAACAAGAAAAGGATGTCCACTATTAATATTCTTATTCGATATAGTCCTTAAAACATTAGGCATAGCAATCAGGCAAGAGAAAAAAACAAATGCGATATGTATAGGATATGTCCTCTGCAAATTATTATTATTTGCATATGACTTGATCCTCTATAGAAGACCCCCAAAATCAATCAAAAATACTCCTAGAAGTGGTAACAAAATTTAGCGATGTTGCAGGGTACAAAATTAATACAAATAAATTAACTAGAATTCATCTACACCAATAATATACTTATTGAGAAAGAAATTAGGAAAACAATACTATTCACAACAGCATCAAGAAAATTTAAGTACTTCAGAATTAACATAACCAAGGAAGTGAAAGACCTTTACAATGAAACCTGTGAGATTCTGAAAAAGAAGATTAAAGAGGGCATCAGAAAATTTAAAGATATCCCTTAATCCTGGATACACAAAACTTATATAGTAAAAATGGTCATACTGCCGAAACTCACATACATATTTACTGTAATACCAATTAAAATACAAACAGCACTCCTCACAGAATTATATGGAACAAGAACAGACACAGGATAGCAAAAGCAATCCTAGGGAACGAGACCAGAGCAGGAGGCATCACAGTCCCAGATTTCAAGTCATATTCTAAAGCTACAGTGAAACAAAACACACAAAACAAAGCAAGCAAACAAAAGCTATAATGGCTGCAGCACAAAAACAGACATATATTTCAGTAGAACAGAATAAAGGATGCAGAAACAGCCTTGGGTATATTCAACTTTCTGATCAAAACATAGACGAGTAAAGAGAGCTTCTTTCAAAAGTGGTACTGGGAACAGGATAACTCCATGCAGAAGGTTGAATCTAGAGCCATATATTTCACCTTATACTAAACTAAACTAAAAATGCATCAAAGATCTTAATGTTTGAACAGAAAGAATCTGATGGAAGATAAAATAGGTAAAGCCCTTGAAGATGTAGGCATAGGCAAGGATTTTATGAAGAGAAACCCAATAACCTAGGAAATAAAATCAAGAATCAACAAATGGGATCATAGCAAATTAAAAACTTTCTGCACAACAAAAGTGAAGAGATCAACAGAGGGAAGATACAACTTACAGAATGGAAAAAAATTTGCCAACTATTTTTTGGTTGAAGGCTAATATCTAGAATATATTAAAAAACTCAAAAGAGTAGATGTTCCAAAATAAAAGATCCAATCAAAAACTGCACAACTAAAATGAACAAACTTTTCTTCAAAGAGGAAATACAAGTGGCCAACAAACATATAAAAAAAGTTCAACATTTCTGACCATTAGGGTAATGCACTGACATTCCATCTTACTCCAGAAAGAATGGCTATGGTGAAGAAATCAAATCATAGCAAATGCTGGTGAGCCATGGGGTAAAAGGAACCCTTTTACATTGTTGGTGGGAATGTAAACTAGTACAATCAGTATGGAGATTCCTGAAATTTAAAAATAGAGACTCCATTTGACCCAGATATTCCCCTCTTACAAATATTCTAAAAAGAGTTAAATATATCATATTGCTTTATGCATGCATACCTATGTTTATAGCAGCCCAGTTCATAATAGCTAAATCTGGGAAGTGGCCTATGTCCATCAGTAGGTGCATGGATAAAGAGAATGTGGTATTTATAAACAATGGAGTACTACTTCATCATGAAGAAGGATAAATTCAAGTTATTTATAAGAAAATGGATGTGCCTTGAGATCATAATATCAAGTGAAATAAATCAGACACATAAGCTTAAATATCACATGCTTTCTCTCAGGTGAGAAACCCAAATCATAAACAAAGAGCAAAATAAAAGATGGATAATAGAAAATAGGGAGATAGATCTTTTGCAAATGAGAAATGAACCAAGTCAGGGAAGAGAGAGGGATAAAAAAGAATTGAGATGTGTTCTGTTCATGTACCAACTCCCCATGAGGAATCTGATCATTATGTATTGTAAACATGTATCAATAGAAAAAGGAGAAAAATAAAGATTTAGTTTCAGAAACTTAACTATTTGACATGATGGTATATCATACCTCACCATTATAGAACTATGAATGATTACTCAAAACAAGTATACCTATAAAGTTAATGAATAGTTATTAGGATATTTATTGATTATTAATGATATTCATTAGGATGATGTTTTTAGTGATATTTAAATAAAAAAATTTTTATAATGTACATTGCCTAATATATTTGGGGCTTACTATGCCTTCTACAACTGAATTGTACTAGCCTAAAATGTCCATGTTGGTGGGCTCCTCTAGCAACATGGGGTTTGTTTCTCTGCTTGCAAAATTTCAGGAGTCTTATCAGAGATAAGATAACAGTGATGCATACTATGGAATGACAGCAAGTTACATATGAGGTTACATTGCAATGATGATTTATCTGAAAGATGGAAATTGTCCTAGAAGTATTAGCAAATGTAGGTATATGAGAGTGATATGTTTAATTATTGGAAAGGAGGAAAAATTATCACAACATATTGAAAATTTATTGTAAACAAAAAGTATCCAAAAGATGTACCTAAAACATTTAAAAACAATAAACTAGTAAATCGAATGGTTTATTCAATTAAAATTGTAGACTTGTAGTTTCCTACATAAACTATTACAAATTAGAAAATATGCCATTCACATTCACAACAAAAGAAGAAAATATTAGGTATAAACTTTAAATCATGAGCAGACAATTTTATTGAAAGATCTTTAAAAAATAAACCTAAGTGGAGAAATATCTTGCTCTTAAATGGAAAGACTAATTTAGGGGATTGTATCCTTAAATGAATTTATAAATTAAGATTACTATTATCAGAATATTATACTTTTCTAAAACAGAAAAGAAAAATAATGTCAGCTAATTTCTTGGCATTAGAATAGTTTAAGCAATGTCTAAGTATTTGATATATATTGTCATTTAATATACATACAAACACAAAATAAGATGGCAAATAATATAATCTCCTTTCTACAACTGAAAACTGAGGCTCTGGGAAGAAGAAAAATGACTTTGCCAAGGTGTACAACTAGTATGTGATAGATATTTATAGGAATTAAATACAAATTCTATCTTCAGATTCTATGTATTTTGCTATGGCACTCAAGAGCCTCTGTATGCAATGAAGTTTTCATAGAAAATGAGAAAATAGCCAGGTGACTTTTAGAGGAAAATAAGTCACAAAAGAGTGCTTGTACTTTGGATAGTAAAGCACAACCTAAATCTTTACTAAATAAAAATGGTGTTTAGTATCAACATAGATTTACATAAATACACCTAAGTAGAGTACAATGGGAAAAAACATGCAGTCTTCAGTAAATATGGTTTGAGCTAGATAATCTTCTGGGGAGAAAATTTAAAACTGGATTCTTACCTTTCATTGTACCAAAAGATATTTCATACCTTGAGAAAACAAATTAAAGGTTCTTGAAGCAAATATTTGTAGTTTCTTTTGACACAACTTGAAATGTCTCTTTCAAAGCATAGATCATAGAGCAAACAACTGACAAATCTGAACTTATTAAAGTGAAAGTGTTTATTAGAATGATTTTAAAAAGGAAAGAAAACTAATAAAGTGCAAGAGATACAGCAAAGCCTATTTCTGCAATACTCAAAGAACTCTAGAAGTCATTAAGAAAATTGGACATAAAAATGGCTCACAGGATAAGAATACAAAAGATCAATAATAGATCAAATGCTTGCAAAAGGCTCAATTTCCCTATATATAAGATTAATTTAAAATATTAGTAAAATCGGTATTCTATGTAAAGGGAAATAGGCACACACACTGTAAAAGTGTAAAAATCACAGCTGGAAGAATTTGCAGAATTTTTCCTAATAATTATTAAACAGTGAAATCCACATAACTTTTTGCCCAGGTACACATAGAAGCATGACTTCTCATGGATGTTCAAAGACAGATAACCCATTGCTTTCCTGTGTCCAGAGAAGCAATCTATCGCCAATGCCATTTTTAAGGTTCTTTCATATTCTAGGATATTTCAGCACCTTTTCATTGGTGAGTAATATGCCATAGTATAGCTATACCAAATTTTATTTATTTAACCATCACTTAGTAAATATGCATTCCTTCTTTTTGGTTATTATTAATAATGCTGTCATGAACATTTACTTACAAATTTTTACATGTTATAAGTAAACACTGAGGAGTGGAATACACGGAACTGTAGCAACTCTTCTGTGTAACATTTTAGAAATTATCAAGCTGTTTTCCAAAACCAACCTTTCTGTCTTTGTAATTCTCTCCTCCTGGATGTGTTATATCATGTGGTTTTGGTTTGCATTTCCTTAATGACTAATGAATATTTTTCATGTGCCTGTTGGCCACTTGTACATCTTCTCTGGAGAAATGTTAATTTAATCCTTAGGCAATTTTTAATTATTGATCTTATACTTCTTGTATTGTAGTTCCATTACATTTTATAATTTCTTCATATGTATATATTCTTCATATATGGATGAAATTTTATATTTTGGAAAAAGGATTACTTGCATACAGTGCCTACTATATGTCAAGTATGAGACACGTACTATATTTGGAAAGTGATTACAAACCTTGGTTCTAGAAAGAAAGCTGATTATTGCTTTAATAGTTACTAAAGCACCAAATCAATGTCAGACAGAAGTAAAATTGTAAAGCAAATGAAAGGTACGTCTTTCTTTCTAATCACTGATACATACAATCTTAGCTACCTTCTCTTTAAGTATCTCCTAAAGCTAACTGAATCCAAGATTTCCTAATGCCAAGGGTAGTGCCCTGTATTTTTGAATATGTATATGAATCACTTGGGAATCATATTAAAATGCTAATTTTCAGGTAGGTCTGAGGTAGGATCTGAAATTCTGTTTTCTAAAGACTACATTGGTGATGTATTCCACTGGTCAATAGATCATACTTCAATAAACAAAGATGTAGAATACGAGCTGATGACTTGAATTTTAAATAAATAGAAAGAGCTGTCCTCAAGTCTTAGGAAGTGCTCACAAAGGTATGCTTAAGAATCCAAAATGTGATTTGGGCAGTGAGACTGATCATCTTCAGCAGGTACCTTGCCCATGTACAAGTCAGCACGTCCATTCAAGGAGAGGGCCTACTGAGCTTCTTTCTTGAGTACAGGTATTTCTAGCCTGACAACTGAATAGGCACATGCTTGTGACTACAAATGTAATTTAAAGACCTCAAAATTTCCATCTGACATCAATTTCTCATGAAAATAGATGAATAGTTGAAAAGGAACAGCAATTACATTAACAGTTAAGCATAAACATTTCATTACTTTGAAACATAAAACAATATGTAATTAAAACATGATTCTGACACAAACTAACCCTATTGACCACGAATGAACCTTGGAAACATTACATAAGTAAAAGAATTCTCTCACAAAATGCAATGTCTGGAATCTCCACAGCTATAGACATCGCAAGTGGATTAGCAGTCATCTATTAAGGGCGGGTGGGACTGACTACTAACATGTATGCAGTTTCTAAGTGACAAAAATTTTCTAAAATTAGATTATAGTGATAATTACCCAATTTTATGACTACACTAAAGCCATTGAATTTCACTGTAAGTGATAAGCTTTCTGTCAAAATTGCTGTTAAAAATGTAATGCAGAAATATTAGAGCTAAGGAATACAGCCCAAAGGAATGGAGTCCAGACAGGGGACATCAGAATATCTTCATGCCCTTGGCTTTTGACACAATTTGGATATAAACACACACAACATTTTTCTTCGATTCCCCATGCCCAAAACTTGAATTCCTGCAGGCTGGGTTGAGAGGTCATTGTTTCCATCTGGAGAAGAGCAGTGTAAGTGAGAGATGGCGCTGATGACAGGCAGCACCTGAACGCCAGTTCTGCTGATTATTCATTTGGTTATCTGGGCAACGTACTTAATTTCTCTGTGGTTCAGTTTTTGTCATATGAGAAATATAAGATTTTGAATGAAGCCTAACTCAAGTAACCTGTTTGGGACAACATTATTCACTCAGGTTTTACTGGTTACTGATTTTTAGTATTCTGACTTCAAATGAAATTAACAAGGGACTATTGCCTGCCCACGAGGTTGGAGACAGACCCAGCATACTTTTGTCGTACAACTCATGTGTACCCTATGTCTAAAAGAAAAAGAGAGAAACTACATTTTATAATTCTAAGTATTCACTTCGTTGGTCTCTGGGGGGAAGAAAACCTGAAGCCATTTAAAAGAATGTAGAGAGTTGGAAGCTTCTTGGTAAACAAAACTCTCTACTGAAACATTTAGATGATTTAGTTAAGAATGAACTGGAACAACATCAATAGCACTTCCTTAAAGCCAGAAATAAATTTCAAAATAACTAGGAAGCATTTCTGAAGCAGTGCTTGGATAAATGTTTACAATCTGAAAATGGGGTAAGGTAGAACAGAATAAATTTCCCTATGAGAATAATACTCTCACCTGTGCCAGGTGAATATGAAACTATGCCTTTCTGTGAAAAATGAAACACCCTACAACCGCTACACACTATATATTGTGTTATCTGGCTGCTACACACTTTTTGTTTGTTGCTGAAACAGTTGTCTACAGATATAGAAAATTGATTTGTCTCTTGATAACTGCAGAAGCTGTTGCATAAAACATCAGCCTGACAACTTTCGACAGCATTTCATGATAAAGTATAAAGTCTTTTACACTCTTTGTGTGTGTGTGTGTGTGTGCGCATGTATGTTTGTGTGTATATATTTGTACCCATGTATTTAGTTTATCTCCATAGATAGTAGGTACCAACTAACATGATTTTTGAATCAATTAGTGTTGTTTAAATTGTATATGTAATAATGTCTGAAGTTAGAGAGTAACCTATCAAGTTTGCTTTTGGCTTTCTGAATATTTTTGTGTGTATGTCTTCAAGTATAAGGCCTGTTTTAGTAATAAGATACAAGAGCCACTAGGCAGGAAATATTCTTTTATTTATAAAACTGTAGAGTGAAAGTGTGATGAACAGGGTTGAATTTCATCTACCTCACTTACTTACTGTTGGAATGCCCCATGTTAGTCATTCATTTTCCTCACTGATTCACTGAGTTTAGCAGTAACTATGTCACAGGAGAAAAACTATCACCCAATTTGAGCACTCTTTTTTTTCCCATGCCAAAGAGTGCATGGCTCATGCCCACCCCAAACCCAACATGGAGGAGAGATTTTAATGCATGTGTGTTGATTGATGAATGACTCTTAACCCTTATATGAAACAGTATATGCACATTTATTGATAGATGGATAAATCAGAGCAAAGTCCTGAAGCCTCAGACAACCAATATTTTCCTTCTTTTCAAAACATTGTAAATTCAAATCTGAGTCTCCAAACTGTAGTCAGCATGTCTAGGAATCTGCAGCACATGTTCTCCTCTATTATTGCAGGCGACAGCTGCCTAGTCAATGGATATTTTATTGTAAAATTGTTTAATAGAATTCACAATTATGGGAGGACAAACATGCTGGAGACACTAATGGAGGGTCTGAGTTTGATATGCAGAGACAAAGAAGCCTGTCAGACTTACAGTCTTCTATTGTTTTGCAGAGAAAAGTGGGCAGTAAAAGAGAGGGAATGATAATGAAAGGGAACTCCCACTCACCAACTGCCAATATCCCTCCTAACCAAGACAGGAAAAACAGGCAGTGGAATCAGCACCTAAATTTTCAGTTCAGGAAGGAAGTACTGTCTATATATTTTATCCCATTGTACTCTATGCTCCTGCACCAACTGTTAGAATCCTTTCACTCTGGAAATTCTCTTAACTGTTGTGATACTACAATATCCTAGTTTTCTTCTTGGCCCACTGCCTAATCTATCCTTGTCTCATTTGATATCCATTCAGCAATACCACAAGTCCCTGTGGCTATTTTTAAACAAAGTTCTTAGATAGTCGACTGTATCCCATGTGCAACTTTTCAACTGCTGTTATGGTTCCAAATTCCATCTCTTTTAATATAATTTCCCAAAACTTACGTTAAGCCCAAACTTTGCCATTAAATGGCAGTTCTGTGTAGTATATGCCCATGTTCACAGAGCAATTCAATATCCATAGAAGATGCCTGAAAGCATGAATATATACTGTTCCTCATTCCTATATATACCATACCTATGATGAAGTCTAATTTATAAATTAAGCACAGGAGATTAATAAGAAAAATGAGAAAATAGAAAAATCATAACAATATATTTTAATACAATTTATTTACAATTTACAACGTTATTTATAGACTTTCCATTTAATATTTTCAGACCACAGCTAACAGTGGGCAACTGAAACTTCAGGAAGAGAGGTCACAGATAAGAGGAGACTACTTCCTGATTAGTAAACTTTTGTTTCTACATGAAGATTTGAATGTCATCAGAAAATCTACACATCTAGCGCTCACTGATCTTTCCTTGATGTGGACTCAATTAATATATTATAATTAATTAATATGAGTATTATAATTAACAGCTTTGAAAGATAATTTTTAAATTTTGAACATGATGATATGGTAGTTGTTTTGGATACTGTTTCATTCATTACCTGATCGGTCCCTTAGTTAGTATATCATATAAGAAGAAGTCAAAGCCTAATGCTTCTCAATCTGTTTTACATAGTGCTAGAGATTCACTGTAAAAGTCACCGAATGTTATAAATCAGCAAACGGGAAAAATCAGAAGACCTATGACGGAACACAAGAGTAGAGACCTCTTTGAAATTATTCTAGTATAGTTTGCCCTTAGGCTGCTAGAAACAATATGATACTTCATTCTGTACTGATTTATAGAGCAAGAAAACAGAGCTATCTGAAGAGATGAAGAGATGAATTTCTTAACCATCTTGATTTTTGACCCCATTGAATTCTTACCATTTACAAATGCAATCAGCTCAGCATTATACGAAGACAAGGATTTTGTTTTGAAAAAAAAAAAATCTGTAATCTTTTTCTGGCATTAAAAGTTAAAGCATATTTCATGGGAACTTATTGTTCATTCAGTCAATGGTCAGTTCTTTCACACAGATTTCTAAATGTTTACTATTCCATTTACTTTATTACTGCCCTCAGCTGGTTTCTTTTTGTGGGAAACTTATTGTACTTAAGTAAATCTAATGAGGTTTTCCTCTTCTCCTGAGTAATACTTATATTCACAATGAATCTTATAAAAAAAGATTTATTTTCTGGGAAATAAACTGATATAGTAAAAAACAAAAATATCAATGTGAAGGAAACTGTTCTGCTCTAAATGTGATATTTTATTATTTATTGAATGTAAGACCCCTGAAATGACACTCTCTTTTTTTTTTGTTTTTTGTTTTTCTTCTGGTACCAGGAATTGAACTCAAGACCTTGCACTTGCCCGGCAGGCACTTTGCCACTGAGCTAAATCCCCAGCCCCACGAAGTGACACTCTTAAGAGAAATATATGACATATTTTATAGATTTTTATAAGGAGCTCTATTTTGTCACAGTTAGTGTGTGATTTGTGTTAGTGAAAAAGGTAAAGTTTAATTTACAATATGACAATTTGTAAAAAGTTCTCTAATAATGAGCATGTAAGACTTGCCTATTACATTACTGAGCTATACATGGTTACCATGGTAGATAAAATGAGAAAATGATAAAGCCATAAGTAAAATGACTAGGATCAAGCTGTCACTCTTTTTTTCTTTTTTTTCAATAGCTCTTTAAAGTCAGCTATGGTACAAGAGCTTTGATTTTATATTTATCATAGTGGTGATAATAAAAGCTGTTTTATTAGGATTTGTGAGATCAACCAGTAATTCTTCCATAGTATATGTGAAACGAACACCTTGATAACTATAGTTAAGAGAATTTCCAGGGACCTTCCCATGGCCCTTGAAACACTTTCTGATCTGGTTTGTAACCTCCCACCTGACTACATCTCCACCACTCAGCCTCTAGCTCACTGTACTATGCTAACTGGCTCAGTTGTATGTCTCAATGCATTGAATGTTTCCATGCCTCAGAGCCTTTGCATGTGCTACTCCCCAAGCTTAAAATAACCCTCTCTCATTTTGCATGGTTCGCATTTTCATTTCATTCAGGTCTCTGCTGTAATACCATCTTCTTGCAGAGACCTACACGCACAGCGTACTTAAAATGGTAACTACCTCTCAGTCATTCTGCTTTCATTTTCCTGTATTTTGTTTAATGCAACTTTTTACAAAAAATTAGTAAAGGGCTTTATAGTGATCTATGTTACATAGCATTATATAATATTTTCTCTTTTATTGGCTGGCTTGGTCTTCATAACTAAATTCAGCAAAGACAGATACACTGATTATTGTTCTCACTACTCCCACTCTGGGAGCATCCGGTGCATAATTGGTGCTCAGCAAACATTTACACGACGGGATGGATAAATGATCCTGCATTAAGTCCTTTCTCTGTATGAAGTAATTTTCATAGTGTTTTATATAGACTGTTCAAATTGCTTATTAAAATAGGCCTACAGCTACTTCTAGGGATTCTACACAGGGCTTCTCAAATGCTAGCAAGTGTTCTACAACTGCGACGCATCCCCCTCCCACAAATACTATTTTTCAAATAAAGAAAATAGAAATGTTTTAAGATTCAAAATTAACATGGCAAATTTTTGAAACTGAGCTATTTGATTCCAAAACCTATGCTTTAATTATTGCTACAAAACCTTATACCCAGCCATTTGTATATTAACTGATGTTTGATTACATTGTCATAGTAAGGACTGAACTATCAAAAGTATACTGATACAGCTAAATATTATTACCAAAAATATTACTGTGTTCAGTGGCTACAAAAGTAAACCAACACATTAAATCTGCAAAGTCAGCATCTGAAAATGGTTGAGAAGAACCTGGGGGTAGGTAACCTTTGTCTTCACAAGTGACAAGAGCATGACTTACCTCGGGGTGAGCAGCTACTACAGCAGTGTGGAGGGCAGCGGGGCCACCGTTCCCAACCTGCTGCACATCAGCTCCACCCCGAAGCAGGGAAATGATCAATTCCAATCTGTCCTGTAAGGAGACACATTTTCAGTGTTGCTTCTCTGATAGTACGTAGGAAAACTGTTCAGCAGGATGTATTGATTCCTGACTGTCAGCAAGTTTCTAGGTGAGCTGGGAAAACCTAAGTGTGATTTCTGGCAAAAGAGCACATTGGATAGTGGCGAGGACCTCGCAGATGGTTGAATTGCAGGACCAAACGTTATAGCTGTGCAGAGCCAATCAATCCTCTACCTTGATCGTGAAAGGTAGAAGGGACATTTACCTTTGATGAAATTCTTGCCAACTAAAGTCAGTCTTACACATAGATCGATCTAGTAAATGTTTTCTCCAGCAGCTAAAATTGACTGAAAAAAAAGAGGTTAAAAACTTACAGAAATAGTATGAAGCTTTAATTTTTCATTTAGGTGTGAAGATGCAAGATTCCTTTGAGAAGAGAGTAGAAGCCAAGTGTTGGGTGAACTGTAGCTCACTTGACTACACCATGGTAGCTCAGTAAGGTGCTTCTTCTTGAATTATCATGGGACCCAAACATAATGAGTTAAGCATTTTTCTTAACTGGACTATTTTTAATAAATCAGAACTCTCACTCTCAAAAAAGGGTGCTGTGTAAGTAATATATTTAAGAAAATCCCTCGATTTAGAAGGAAACACACAGGTGTCTTGTTTAACCTTCTCCACCAAATAAGCATTCAACTGTAATTTCTGTAATGCTTAGTTTATCAGTACACCAAATGCCAAATTTTAAAGTTCCCAGGAGAGATGCCATTACATTTATGAATTGTATTTACTATTATTTCTGGCTTTTTTGTGTTGAGTTTGCTGTATGTTACATATGTATTATTTAAAAGTGTAACTTGGTAGATTTCTTAATGTTGCCAGAGACAAATGAAGATCTAGAGAAGTTATTAAAATATTTTTAAAAAACTCTTAGTAAAGACCTTTGAATAAAAAAACTAAAGTTTTAGTTTCGAAATTTTTCCTCCACCTACATGCTCTACCACAAAAGTTAAATCAATATTGCATCTTCCATTCCATTGGCTCTCTTGGCTTAGTCTAAAGAACATATTTTCTGCATTATAGAAAACACACTTTTTTCCCCACTGATGATAAGTTAATATTATATTTGCCTCCTTCTGGAAACATTACAGATATTGCTGACAATTCTGATTGCATCTCTGAAGTAATCTTTAATCAGGTACACCCACGTCTCACTTTAGTTAGGTACATACTCAGGCTCAATCATCTGAGTTCACCACAATCCTCATATGTTGAACCTTGTTTTTCTTATACTACTCCTTATTAAGTCAGTTTTATTTCCTTCCTTATTTTCTTCCTTTTTTCCTTCCTTCCTATTATGGTTGATACATTGTGTCAACTTGGGGGGTCTAGAGGTTTGGCTAAGTGACTCAGCAGTTCTGCATCTTGGATGTTGTTCATTGTGTCAATTTGAGGAGTTTAGAAGGTAAACTATGTGACTCAGCAGGGAGCCAGGGTGCTTACTTTGTATTCATCCTGAGCCTGTACAAGAGGAGGGCATGAAGATTATGCTAGTGCTACCTGCCCCGTGGGTGGGGGAAGCTTGAGTACAACATAAGGGAGAGAAGAGGCCTGGTTCTCTCTGTCATTCCTCCCTTTGCTCTTGCTGCTTTTGCTATCTTCCACCACCATGAACTGTAACCCTGTGACCTATGCCACTCTGCCTTGGAGCCAGCACAGTATGGACTGAAACCTCCACAAACTATGAGCTAAATAAACCTTTCCTTCCTTAATTTGGGGCATCAGGTATTTTGTCTCAGCAATGACAGAAAAGTAACCAAGACACTTCCTCTCTCTCTTTGTCTCCTTCCTTTCTCCCTTTTTCTCTGTCTCCTTCCTTCTTTCCTTCCCTCCTTCCTTCCTTTCTTCCTTATTTCCTTCCTGCCTCCTTCCCTTTCTTCCTTTTTCCTTCCTTCCTTCTCTTGAATTAGCAAGAGATATCATGACCCCTTCTCCCACCTGAAGTACTGTACCTCATCACTCTCCTAAAGCTATTTTCTCAGATTTAGAATGTATGCTCCTATTTGTCAAATCCAAAGTCTTTCTTTACAATAACCACACTCCTCCCTATAGTTGGGTGATCTCTTTCTTGTTGAACTCTGTATGTCTTTGCTTTCCTAAATCTACATATTTCTGGTACCTTCTTTATACTCTTGTTACTGTTTTCTGTCTCTCTCTCCTGAATGTGTATGTTTGGGAGTTCAGCCAAGCCAGGCTCAGTATTGTCTTCAGTGGAAATGTTAAAGCCAGACAGTAATTTGATTCCATCTTCTAGCTTCTCTCTTTTTTCTCCTTTTACCTCCTTCCTACAATTTTACTCTGTTTGCTTCATTAGTTAGCCACTGACACAATCAAAGGATTACAGCAGAGAGCACCACCAGTGCTGGAGATCAGGCGATGTCTACGTATTTAACTAGCAATAATCTTCTAGGGAGGAACTCCCTCTCCAGAGAAAACAGATGGCACCGATAACTTCTAATTTTGAGTTTTGGGGACTGTACACATGCGTACTGACTGAAATAAGTGGACATTGCATTAAAACATTTTTCCCCATAGATGGTATGATTTTGTCAATTTTATTGGCCTGTGAACCACCTAGGAGATTAGGAAAGCTCATTTCTGAGTGTGTCTATTGGGCGAGGCTGACCTGACCTTGAGGGTTATACCTGATCCCTGGCCCCTTCCTTTCTGATGGTTTATTTCTCTCATCTTCTGCTGATCATGGGTTGAACCGCCTTCCTCTACCACAAACCACTGCTCTGGTACTTCTGCTTTGTTCTCACTTGATCATGGGCTGAACCCTCCACAAAAAGAGAAGATCCTTCTCCCTTCATGTCATGTATGCCAGGCAACGGAACTCTAACTAGTACAGATGCGCAAGAATTTAAATACAGAAAAGTAGCAAATGTCTTTTTAATCATAAAGTGATTTTTTTCCTGATATGTACTGGAAACTAAATTAGGAATGCTCTACAACTGAACTCTGAACTATATCTCTAATCCCTGTTGTTCTTTTTTAAATTTTGTTTTTAATTTGAAATAGGCTGTCAATTAGCTTCCTGGGCTAGTCTCAAATTTGCGACCATCTTTCTGAGGAACTGGGATTATAAGCATGTGCCACCATACCCGGCACATAAAGTCAGTTTTAAGTACAGCAAAATATGATATAGTTGAGCAAGTTGAAGTGTTGAACCCAACATTACAACATTACAATATTACAAGTGACAGATTGTACAAATAGTCACAACATATAAAAGTGACAGTTGGTTTATATTTTAACATATAAAGCATCATATAAATCAGTAGAATGATCACTACACAAATATTTATTAATCAATAACCTACCTATGACAAGTACTGTTAGGATAAATTAAAATAAATTATATATAAATGAGGAACAGTATGAAATATTTATGTACCAGGCAGACTCTAGTCAACACACATACATTCTTTCCTCAAGTGCCTCTATATTTTATCCTATTTAGTCAGCCTTTGCTGATTTAAGAGAAAGCATAAATGCTTTACTTAAAAGTTTTAATTATTACATACTTTGGCTGAGTTTCTCAATTTTGACTTTGGATTGGTATCAATACTATATTACTGAATACTATCAGCACACATTACTTTACCAAGCTGTGCTACAAGAAAATAATAACAAAACAATCATTACAACTTAGAAAGTGTTACTATGGGACAAGTCCCAAGCAAAATGTTTTATCTATATCATCTTATGTGAGATTCACAAATTACCTATAAGTAAAAAATATTATTAACCCTATTTTATAGGAGGTGAAACTCAGGTTCCAAGAATTTAAAGTATGTCTTGTACTTTACATAGCATTGGATCTAGAGACATACCAGGACTACTAGACTCCAGAATCACTCTTCTCTTCTGACTCTGTATAGTCATTGTACTGATTTTCTAATTTTTAGTCTCAAGGACAAATTCTAGAAAATGTAATTTGATATATTTAAATAAACCTCCAAACTTTTCTACTTCACAGGAATATCTTTTATGAGTGGGAAAAAAATTTAAAGTCAATAATATAGCCCATACCTATAGAAAAAGATTTTGATATAAAATACAGACATTTGTTTGATAATGAATATTATAAAGCTTTCATGTGTTCCTGTAATTTATGATAATTAATAAATATACAATGACACTTAAGAAGAAGATGGCCCCTTCAGACTTGCATAGAGAATATTCTTCTGGGAAAACTGGCAGGTTTTCCTCTAGGCACTCTACTTACATTCACAGAATTATTATTCAGTAAGACCTAGGAGCACTCTAAAGTATATTGCATTCATGCATATAATATTTATAATTTTTAAACAGAAAAAATCCATGAATGTAAGAATAAGTCTGCACAAAAAGGTAGTCTATATCCTTCTAGAAATAAGACTTATGGTAAAATAGGCCTGTTAAATACATTTAAGTGGGTAAACTTTTGTTTGTAGTACCAGGGATTGAACTCAGGACCTTGTGCCTCCTAAGCAGGCACTCAACCACAGAACTACATCCCAGTCCTGAAATTGCTTTGTGGTGTGCATTACTCGGCTTGCTCACTTCTGGGACAGAATGTCTGACACCTAAAATGTAAAGGAGGAGAGCTTTATCTGCCACTGTTTCAAAGGTTTTAACCCACAGCTGGCTGGCTCCAAGGCAGAAACAGCACGTTAGGACAGGTTGGCAGAGGAAAGGTGCTCGATCCATGGCAGGCCGTAAGCAGAGCAAGAGGACGGGGCCAGGCACAGTAACACATCCTTCCCAGTCATGTAGCCAGGGACCCGCCTCCTCAACCAGGCGCACCTCCTCAAAGCACTTTCAGATGTGCACTCAACAATAACTTAATCCATGAGTAAAGACAGCACACCCACGACCCCATCACTTTCTGAATGCCTTGGCTATGAACACATGAGACACTGGGGGGAACTTTTAGATCTGAACCACAGCACAGTCATAGCGACTCCAAACTTGTACTCCTCATAAAGCACTAATCAGGGTCTAATAGCCTGACTGCTGTGAGCCCTGGGACTGCTGTTGTGATTAAAACCACAGAATGGAGCCTGCATATCGGAGATCTCAGATCCCCAGTACCATACTACGCTTTCAAAAAATACAAGACTGTGTCAATGATATTTATCAGAATAAAGAATAAAGTGGACCTTGATGTCTAAAAATTCATTCTGTGTCACTGTAGAAACAGATATTTTCTGGTGGTATCAAAACAAGGCAAGCCCCATTTCTACTCCTGCCATTGATATGTGAGTTCTTTGTCCCTTCTTGAATACCAGTGGGTTACCATCAATAGAACATAGCCAAGTGAACTGTTTTTTCCAAGGCTGAGTTACTGAAAACCACAGAGCTACCTTTATGTTTGTTGAAGAACTTGCTCTTGCAGGCCTGAGCCGTGTTAGAAGCCCAGGATAAGGAATCTGAGGATACATGAGGAGGATGTCTGTCACATAAAGGCTTTGCAATCTACCGACATAGCTAAACCCAGACTTAACTATCATCTCAGTCCAGGCACCATCAAGTGAAGCCTGCCACAGATTCTAATCCACTCCATGACAGAATTATCCCATCATTCACAGGTTCTATGCTCCAGCATTATGGAGCAGAAACATACCGCCTCACTGCAGCCCGTGTGACTTTTTAAATGTAAAGTCTATAAAAATAGTAAAATTGTTTTATGGACAACAACATTTGGCATAGTTTGTTATGACTTCTTAGATCTAACCAGAACATTTCAAAGTAGAAAATTTAGGAAATTAAGAAAAGAAATGAACAACAATGTACACTGGAATACTACCATGTAATAATACTATTTATTTGTGGTTTTCATATAAATGTATTCATGCAACTAGGTCTACCACAGTATAGGCACAGCAAAGCAAACCAAGCCTTTGTTTACATACCGATGACTACCGCCTGCAATTGGGACATGTTTCTTGACCTCTTGAGTTGTGAGTTTGTAGCTATAACATGAAAGTCATAGGTTTCATCCTATTGGAATTTTGTGAAGTTGTAATAAAAAAATGCTGCAATTTATTGAGCCCAGTACTAAGTTTTATGATCAGTTATTATCTATATACTACCTCACAGTCTATGTGCAGTTAGGTAATCCCATTTTTCATGTCTTGTAAAATGATGAGCATTCCTCCAGGTGTGGAAGACACAGAGACATGCCCCTGGGATCTCTGGCTAGGTGACCTCACCCAACTATTTCAAGAGCCACTGAACATGATAGCCATGGTCACTTTCTTCCTAAGAGTTACTGTCAATCCGTAATCAAGTAAGGTCAGAAAAGACCTGGGTAGCACTCCTCTGGAAGGCAAGTTTTGCTCTGGAGCTTCCCAAAAGTTCAACAGAGATTTAATCAGATCTGCAGTGTGGTCTGACAGCCTCTCTTGATCAACCTTGCTTTCCCCTTTGTCTTTCAAAGGTGTCACTTCCAAATAATTCCCTTGTACTTTTAAATTCTTCTCAGAGTCTGTTAGTGGATTCAAATGGCATTCCATACCATAAAATGTGCTTCTGAATCAAGTTTAAACTGAGCTAAAACTGGGATTTGCACATAGTTCTACTCACTTTGAATACTGTGCTTTTCTTAATACATCGTGTTATCCCAACATGACTTAATTATTTGCCTCTCATGCTTACGCTTTAACCATATATTCCTCAACTATAAAAAGAGGGCTGTTAAATACCTGTAACATCTATTCTATAAAGCTGTAGCAGAGATCGAACAGTACAGTATATGTGCAAATGACTGCAAGCCGAAAAACCTTGCAGGGTGTATTTATACTTTTATTGAATATATCACGCCTAAGATTGACTCATCCCCATAAGAATATTCACCTTATGTCTCACACTATTCTGCCAAAGAGTTATGAACTCTGAAATACCTCAGTTTCCTCATCCTTAAGACTTCAGAGTTAGGATAAATTGTTTTGTGAAATATCCTTTATAGTTCTAAAGTTCCCTGAAGTGGCACATCAAACTCCAAAGCAGATTAAAAGCAGAACTAAACTTGATGTGGAGACAAAATCAAGTATCTGGATGTGAAAGTGGAAATATATAAATACATACTTTATATTGGATTAGTCAAAGTGGTTTTTTTCTCCTGTGAATCCAATTTATTGAACATAACAATTGTTACAGTCTGTTTTCATTGTGAAAAAAAAAACAAAAAAGCATTTTTTTTTAGCTTTTGAAGAATATTATGGCTTCCTCTAGGACAAGATGCTATGCAAGGATTTAGCAGAAAATAGATTGTATTTAGTTCCAGGCATTAAAATTTAATGGACTAGCGCTGCTTGGTGCAATATAGACACCCTCAGTGAAAGGCTCTATTCACCAGTTACAAAAACAAACAAAAACCCTGGGGAAGGTGCAGACCTATTCAACTCTTACTGACGAAATTCTGATTTTATTTTTACAAAAGATATCAAATTTTAAAGGTTTCATTGTGATAAAAATAGCTTGCTTGTAATCTTGAAAACAGAAAGAAAAAAGAGTTGAGAAAACACATCTTTGAGTACCTACACTCTTTTCAGGGTAATGACTCAAAATTTGTTTTGATCTACTCTTTCTCTGTACTTTCTCTGACCCTCCTATTATTCTGCAGTTTTCTGTACTCTCTTGCTCTCGGTAGGCAATTCCAAATGGCCCTCAAATATACTCAAATCAGTTTACTCAATAATGATTGCTCACGGAGACACTCAGAGTCTCTGGGGTATGAGAAGAATGCAAATGCATGGGCTTTCAAAAAATTCTGAGTATGAAAATGCCTTCCATTTGTTTTGACTTATAACATGTTATTTTAAGATATGAAGAACATGTAAGCAGATACTAAACTTTTTTGTTAGCCAAGGGGCAGATAACTTTAAAAAGTCTGAACAACACTGTTAGAGAAATCCGGCTGTGATCCCTCCTTCCCCAGATACTGTTCAGTTCTTGGCTGTTTTAAGAAAGTAACGAAGTTCATTTCCTCCGTTTTCCTACTTCCACTTATTTGTAACCCATTTTTGTACTTTTTGCCCCCACAGATTCAGTAAAATAGACCTTAAAGAACCTGATAATTTTCTTTCTTTCTTTTAAAGAGAGAAAAAACAATAAAAAAGATACAGAATTTGAAAACAAGAAGATAGGAAATTAACAATGGTTATTACATTGTATATTGTTATCTTTTTTTTAATTTTAAAGATAAAAGGAGGGAAACATTAACAGACATACAACATTTTACAACATCACAAGCACAGTACAGACAATACAGAGTTACAAACAAAGTGGTAGGGAATTAACAGTGCTTGTTGTATTACATATTGATATCTTCAAAGTGGCTTCTCATGAAAACAGATATAGACATGCAACACTGGTCAACCAAAGACTCATTGACAGTTTCTTTCAGCATAGAACTAGAAGACAGAACAACCATGTTAACTATCCTGTATATACATACATACAAAATTTCTCCTTCTTTCCCTTCTCTTTTCCCACATCCCAGTTGCCCTTTACTCTTTAGAGGTTTCCTATCATTTCACAGCATGTATATTGTTATCTTGAAAGTAGTTGCTCAGATTACAAGACATAGGCTTGTAAGACTGATCAAACAATAGAAGCACTAACTGTTCTTTCAATGAACTATAATTTTCTTATTTCCAATCTAATGATTAAAATAGATTATTATCTTGCCTAGTAGAGTTTTCATAGTAGTTACCATAGAATTCTAACTGAATTCATTCCTTTGTACAGCACCTATTTATTATTGTATGTAGGCCAGGGCTGTTCTAAGTTCCCAGAATAAGAAAATATGTAATTTAAATCAGATTCTGAATTTATGGTGCTTATTATTACTATCACAGATGATGAATAGGTCTCAAGGGAGAATAGATGTATATGGCTTATCTTCTACAGTATTCATAAATAAAAATGTGGATTAATAACAAATATATAATATCAGAAAGCACATAATATATAATTCTCTGAAATTTGAGGCAATACTAACCTATGTTCTTGCATAAAAAAGGTTATTTAATGCTATATAGGTTGCTCCTTTTGCAGTATGCATTCAGTTCTCTAATTTACTGCAGCTTCCAGCATATCCTTTTGTATACTGAAAACATTGACTCTGAGTATTATTCTCCAATATTGTGGGAAATATCATCTAATTTGTGTAGGTATGTATGTATGAATGTATGTTACCTGCTTTTTACCTAAAGATACTTGCAATTGTGACTGCTAATTTAAAGGGAAATATTTAACCAAAGAAGAAAGTATAGCGTAAGCATAACATACAGTACAATTTAAATGTGGGATACTTAAGTACTAAAAATAGTACCTTAGAGAAACACACAACCCAAATATAAGAAAGTTCAGAGAAGCTTTTTCAGGAAACAGTGCTGTGTAATGAAAGATTTGAAGAATAAGTAGTATTTTCAGTTAACATCTTATTAGTTTTGCATAAGAACATGCTAATTTTGAAAGAAATTATGGAACACTTACTAAGAAATGTAATACATATATATCATCTCAATGATTGTTCTAATTTATGAACAGAAATATTCTGTACTTTCTTAAATTAGGGACATACTATTAAACAGTACTTAAAAATTACCATGAACTAAAGGATAGTTAAGTATGCACAAAATGGGATTTTCCTTTTACAAGTTTTATTTTTCTCGTTCTTCAAAGCCTTTCCTAGTCTCTTGACAAATTCCCATTTGGAAAATATGCAGTTTTTAATGAAGAAATTTTATTTGTACAAATATTTAAAAAGCAACTTGGATTTTTAAAAATCAATTCAAGCTAATGACTCTTTTAATCTCTCCTCTAAATCAATGGTTCTCAACCAAAGGTGATTTTGCTTCCCAGGGGCAATGTCTAGAGGCAATTTTGGTTATCTGAACTGGGATTAAGCTCAGTGGCTACTGCTATTTATGGAAAAGTGGACAGAGCTGCTAAACATTTTATAAAACATAGAATAGCCACCCACAAGAACAGTAAAAATCAGCCCAGGCAAAATATCAGTGGCAAAGCTGAAGAACACTGGGAAAAGTAATCCAGCAGTTTGAAACTGTGAAACACTTGATCTAGGTCTTGGATTTTAGGACAGATGAAAAACAGTATCTCAACTTTTCAAATATATTTGTAAAAAACAGAAAAAAGAAATCAAAAACAATAAAACGATAGGCAGAGCTCTGCCGCGAAAGAACTTAGATCTAGAGAGACAGCCAGATAAAGATTTGAGTTTGATTTTCTGCCTACCATGCTCCTACCATTTGTAATAAATACAGAAAATGACTTCTGAATGACTGGAATGGGGTTTTGCTATATAATGGAATAAATGACCATCTCCTTTCAATATATTTTTTTAGCATTGAAATGCTGAAGAAAAAGTTGACAAATTAAAACGCTTCTAATTCACAAAAGAAATTTCATCAAATGGCTTAGCTATGTATTGGGTGAGAGGCACAAGTCAGGTTAAATTGGATGACATAATAGGCTTTTTTTCATTAACATTCTATATAAGGAGTCTCAATCATTCCTCTTAAACGCTTGTGTTTCACTCTGGGAGATCCTAGTTCTCAAAGTATAATAAATAAATATCTGGAATTCTAATGAAAGAAGGGTTGAGAGTAACCGCTCACTCTTTTATTTTTCCAATTTTAGTACATGGAGATATGCGATAGTTTATGCAAACCAAATTCACTGTGATTTATGTTTAAATACTTAATTTAAAATATATTGACGTTTAAAAAACTGGCAGGAATCTTTAAAGAATCCATGTGAAGAAAACACATACATACATTACTAATTTAAGAAGAAGCGAATATAAAGGCAGAACAGGCGTGTTTTTCTCCTATTCTCTGCTTTTCTGTAAGCCAAATTTACACCCTAGTCATATGCAAAATAAGTTGGTCAAAACATTTGGGTCACATAAAACATTATTGGAAATATAGATATATTTCCAAAAAGCATATCTTGTTTAATCAATTTATTAAGGATGATTTTTGTTCAAATATATTACTTCTAAACAAATACATGTATCTTGGTGTTAACTTTATAGGATACACGATCGTACTAGGAGTTAGTTGATCTAAGTATAGAACCCAGTTGCTTGGTATAGTTAAGATGGCTTACCCTTATCCCTTCACAAGGCAATAATCCAAAAGAAATGACATATTTCATTTTGTTTTCCCACTGCAATGGCTGATATAATTATTCTCCAATTAGTGTTTTTTTTTTTAAAATTCAAGTTCAGCCGTAATAGTTAATTTATGCCTATTTAAATTTGTATTTGCAAGCCAGGTGTTGTGGCGCATGCCTGTAATCCCAGCACTCAGGAGGCTAGGGCAGGAGGATTGTTGTGAGTTTGAGGCCAGCCTGGGCTACAAAGTGAATTCAAGACCAGCTTGAACTGCACAGCCACACCCTGTCTCAAAAAGACTAAAATAAATTGCATTTGCTGTGTGCTAGGTTGCAGATGGAACCTAGGCTACAAATGTTCATTTTTTAAAAAGCTATAAACCACCCATGAAATATTTTGATTTATTCTTTTTCACAGATGACATAATTGATGGGTTGAGGGAAAGTATAACCTCCCTAAGATACACAGCTAGTAAGTCTCAGAACTGAAATATGAATGCAAATATTTTAGTTTCTAAGTAGTCTTTTCATAAATACATAATATCAATAAATTTCAAGTATTATTTGCACATATATGTGGATCTTATTTAATTTCCAAGAGGGCTCATTAAAGATCTTTTACAGGTTCTGTATCTGAGGAATCAAGAAAAAATACTGATTCATAACACTCAAAGTGCACAGATCAGCATGTCAAATATGCAAATAAATAAATAATTATAAGGATTATAATAAAAGATAAAGTAAACTTCTTCTTAGAAACCAAAATTGAGTTCAATAAAATATTTTGGGGAACTCAAAAAGACTTAAAATGTTTCAATTTATTTTGGCTTCATATAAGTAATAATTTTATAACAATAAAAGAAACAAAAAGTATTTTAGCCAAAGACAATACAACAACAAAAACAGAGAAGTGTAAAACTATTTGGCTTAAAGAATGAAGTAATCTAAAATGACTCTTCAAACTGTAACCTAAAAATCATTTAAGGCAAACTCTATTTAGAGAAAAGCACATTCTGCTTCTGCTAGTTAATTTAATGTGTCAACTTGATCGAACTAGGTGATGCTCGGATCACCAGTGAAGGATTTCTGGGTGTGTCTGTGAGGCAGTTTCTGGAAGAAATTAGCCTTTGCATTGTTAGAAAGTGTGAGCATGGTCACCCTTTTCAATGCAAAAAGGCCTTATTCCTGGCCTATGGGCCCAAATAGAACAAAAAGTTGCAGGAAGTTATATTTGCTACTGTTTGAGGTGGGGCATCTGTCTTCTGCCACCAGACATCTTTAAATTGAACCTCTAATCCTGATTTGGGTTATAAGACCTGAGTACTGATCCTTAGTATGTAGTCTTAGAGTGTTTGCATCAAATTTGCCTAGATTCTTTGTTAAAAATTTAGATTCTGAGCACACAGTAGATGTACCAAATTACATTGGGAAGAGAGGAAAATATCTATTTCAAATATTTAGTCACCACCCAATACTCATGTACATTAAATTGAAAACTATTAGGGTAGGGAAATTGCAGAAAAAAAGTTTGAAAACTGTTTTCAGAAAAATTATAATAAAAGACGAATTTCTTATTAGGAATTTGAATTTTAATATAGAGGCAATGGGTACACAGAAGGTTTAAACATAGCATTCACATAATAGATACAAAATAGACTTGCATCTCATACAGTCATTTTTGAAGCAATGTAAAAAATAGGGGCATGACGGAACGTCTTATACGGCAAGTAAAGTACAAAATGGAACAAAGAATATGATGCAACTGTTCCTTGGCACCAAAGTACATGAACAAAGAACTGTGATGTTTGGGAGGTGGGAGAGATACAAAGTGTGTTCCCTAGTATACTATGACTGCTTCAAATTTGCACCTGAAATACTTTCCTGACACAGAATAAAAGATGAAAGAAAGGGCAGTGTCTCTGGCATAAGAGTGAATGTCCTAATTCTTATAACACAAAATGGTTATGATTTGCAGTTCAGAGTAACTGAGAAAGAAAACAAGTTTCATAGGGAGGACTTCAGACGTCTCCACAGAGATTGACTGTAGCTCTTTGTGTTGAGCTGCTTCGGCACAGAAGGACTGGAAAATCTAGGGAAGATTATTTAACATATAGCTCAAAGGTATGTGCTGATAGGCACTACTGGGAGATTTGGGGTTTCTAGTTAACCACAGTGGAGAGATGCCATCAAGTATTTTGCCCATGCAGATGAGTTGCTACAAGGACTTGTCTTTGGAGTAGGAAGAACCATATTCAAAAGTGAGGACCACAAATATGGCATGGGGCTAAGTTCATAACAGTCAAAACAAATAATGCAAGTCTGATTTTTTTGGTTGACCACATCAATAACACTTTAAGTTGTAATAAAAGATAAAGCACAACCTGTACTTAAGTTGTACAACCTGTCGTGCTAGGTCTACCCCATACAACTTGGTACTTTTCCATAACTGCATCGTCTCTGCTGTCTCTAGCATGAGCAGAGCAGATGTTAGTGTTTTTAACACCACTGGATGTTAGCCCTAAAATTTTTTGTTCTGTTTGTGCTCACTGGAAATTTGACAGGATTTAATTTTATTGTGGAATAGTACGTACATGGTAAAATTCCCAACTTTAAGAGGGCAGTGGATAACTTTTGAAAATGTGTACAGTTATTCAGCCATCATCCCAATCATGCTGTGATGTTTCTATCATACTTATAAGTCCTCCTTGCCATTTTGCAGTTAGTTCCCTCCGCTCTTCCTCTGTCTATTCCTTTGTTTTTGAAACTATTCTTAGTGACTATTTAATGATCCATGTGTTGCTCTCAACACCTAGATAAGCTCAACATTTGTTTCCTTTGAACGGTTTTTATGTCATCTATTAGTTTTTAGCATATGTTAGACATATAGAGACTGTGTCATTTTTCTTCAAGTGGTATTTATTTAATTAGTTTGGTTTTGGCTTTGGTATGTGTGTACAGTTTGGTGTATACATTTGATCTAGTCCATCTTTTTTTTTTTTTTTGGTTTTGTTTTTTCTCCGGTACCGGGAACCGAACTCACGACCTTGCGCCTGCCAGGCAGGCACTTTGCCGCTGAGCTAAATCCTCAGCCCTGATCTAGTCCATCTTGACTTGATTTTTCTACCAGAATGAGTCTGTTTCTGTTTTGAATGTAGCCACTTGCCATATTTATCGTCCTCACTTTTGAATATGGTCCTTCCTACTCCTAAGACAAGGCTTTGTAGCAACTCATCTGAATGGGCAAACTACATGGTGGAGTCTCTCCATTGTGGTGAACTGGAACCCCCAAATATCCCAGTAGTACATATCAGTACATACCTTTGTGCTATAAATCAAATGGTCTTTCCTACATTTTATATTCCTTCTGGGCCAAAGCAGCCCAACACAAAGAGCTCTGGTCAATCTCCATGGAGATGTCTTAAGTCTTCTCTATGAAACTTCTGTTCTTTATGCATAATTCTGAATTGAATGCAAGATCAGAAAATAATCTATTAATTGATCAAATCTGAATTTAGACTTCAGATTATAATAGAGTCACCTAGGTATTAAATTTTTTGTTCTTATAATTGCATTGGCATTAGATAAGTGAATTTCCTTGGGCTCAGGAACTAGAGATTAAAGTACTGGGCAGCAACAGGGCGTACTGCCCTCAATTTATGGTCAAATGGCTGAGGAGAAAATATGATGAAAATAAGAAAATGTAAACAATTAGAGAATTTGGATTAATAGTATATAACACTTTTCTATAGAATTCTTGCATTTTTTAAAAATTTAAAAATATTAAAGTGAACATTTATTAAACTATTATCAGGGAGGGGAACTACAATCCAAAATGAATTAGATACTCATTGTAGTTGTTCAGCCAAGGAATAATTATAACTAGGTTCAATGCACTGGTAATATGAACAGTTATTGTATATTGGTTTTATGAAGTGGAATGGTAATTTTAATTTTTCCATATTTTAAGGAAAAAGCAAAGTAATCAGGCATTGTGCTATGGCTATTAAGAGTTTGTGCCTGCTTTGCTTTGTTAGAAAGTAAATTCATTTCAGTTTGCTATGAAAATGTTATAGGGCATGCACCCTTCTGTAAAATACAGGGAAACATGAGAAATTGAGCAAGGAGAACTCTAAAAATAGAAATTTTGATAAAAAGAGGTGGAAGAAGTTTATCCTCTAAAGATTACGGTACTAAATCATTCAGAATGCATTTGTGTGCCTTGTCATGCTAAATTTTAGCAAAATGAACTACTGCAGAAAGAATCTCCCTAATGGTCTCACTCAAAATTCACAATTCACATAATGCATTGGCTCTCCATCAACAGCTTCTTGAACTTGCAGGAGAAAAGCAGCATCGTTGGATTTCCTGCATGCTGAACTCAGCCTCCATGTGAGCTTAGCAGAATGATTAACAGGCATTAAAGACAATTTACCACTTTACTGTGGCTCTTTCTCAGAGGGAATTAGAATATATAGGCATTGACTCGGTATAAAAAGAGATCAGGTTTGAAGTATTTGTATTATGAGTTACAGGAATATGTGAATCTGAATCATAGGAAAATGTGGTTCTCTTTCCCTACAATAATAAACTCAACGGGTTCAGGGAGAAATGCAGTGCAGAGAGATCCTGACACAAGCAAACAGCTATCTCCCCTAACACACCCGCACACACAGAAATAAAATAAAATCCTGTAACAGACTCTTGTGAAATTAAGGAAGAACAAAATATACAACATATAATAGATGAGAGCATGGGAATTATGAAAGAACTGTATTAGATTCTAATTCTTAGTCCAATATTATTAGATATCTAAATTTAATCTTCCATTACTTTTTCTGTAAAACAGACTCTAATATGTATCTCATAAAGTTATTTCAATAACTACAAGAAATAGTGTGTATTAAATTCAGTCTCATATTTAGCTCATAATAGGTACAGAATGAGAATAAACTGCTATAATTAGGGAATATGTGATTTATACTACATAATTTATACAGTATAAATAAACTATAAATATAAATAAATTTTAAAATAAATATAATGAAGTTATATAGATACATAATAATTTACAAAGTATAAATAAATTATAAATTATCTAAACTTACATGTACGACAATGTCAGTGGTCAGTTCCAACAGAGGATTTCCTAGCTTGTCCAATCCACTTTTATTTTTATTCTTGTACCCAATATTGAGATTTGGGTAGAACCATAGCCCAAAACAACTGAAACAAAACCACTGAAGCAGAGGTGGAAATAAAAGGACACTGAAGAGAGCACCAGGAATATTTTAGGAAAATCTTTCAGGACAGGAATGTAACCTCAGTCCCCCTCAGACAGTACCTCAGATATCTACACAGTCAGACTGTATCCCCATGAGGCGCTTGGTGGTGAACAGCGGATGGCTTGGTCATAAATCCTGACTAATGACTGGCCAACCACATAACCCTGGTAATCATAATTGTATTTACTTGAAGAGGTCTTTTTTTTTTTTTTTTTTTTTTTTTTTTGGTTTTTTTCTCCGGTACCGGGAACCAAACTCACGACCTTCCGCTTGCCAGGCAGGCGCTTTTGCCGCTGAGCTAAATCCCCAGCCGCGAAGAGGTCTTGTAAGAGTTAAATAACACTGAAAACTTTCCAAGTGGTATGTGTCTGGTATACAGACATTTTCTATGATCACTTATTTGTCTCCAGCATCCGCCAAAACAAAGCATAAAGGTACACACCACCCTTATTTCTCCCACAGGGCTGGTTGGAATGGCAGTATCATACCTTCTGAACTGCTAGGTGCAGTGCTGTATGCTGTAAATCCTTTCCTTGTCATTTAAGGTGGATGGCGTCCTTTTAACGCAAGGGTTCCAATATGTGACTTGTTGCCTTAAGCGAGAAAAATAAAGGGTAAACTCTGGTGGTGAACTGGATGAATTTTGTGTCTCTGACTTAAAAGTAAATACTGAACAGATGTACAAAAATGCCAGGCTCTTGTTCATAGCCTGTGTGTAAAGTTTTCTATGAATTGATAGTTTCATTTTAGAAATGATCATTTCCATTAAACTTGTAAAACTTTATAATAATGCTATGTATTTCAGTGCATTCATGTCAGTTTTTATTTAGCTCTCTCATCAGAAGTTTTTAAAAGATAAAATCATGAAAGAATTCATCTTAATAAAATATTAGTGAAAATTTTTTAGAATAAAATACAGTTGTGGAGGATTCTTCAGAACACTAGCAGTCGAATTTATTAGGTCCAGGAAATATGGGAAGTTTGACCAAGTTTAGGTAAGCATGTTTAAATTAGGGAGCAGTAATCTATGGAATAAAGTCTGTTTAATTTGTTTGTGAGAAATTGTTAAGGGATACAGTTACAGCAGATACCTTTATATTGCTGTTCTATTTTTTAAAAGCTGGGTACAATGAATTTTGTTTGAATTAATGAAATAAAAATTCAATGCTCATTTGTCAGTTCAATACATTTATTGAGGAGCTACTATCTTCTAGACATGATACTAGGTGCATTGGATATATTAAAAAAAAATGAAATGGAAGCCAAACTAAACTCTTATCATTCTGACCAATGCTCATCTTTAGTATTTTTCTTTGGCATGTATCACTTTCCATACACTCTTGCTCTGTATTGCTTAGCAACTACATGATGGCCTTTTGGAGGGTTCTTTAATGAAGTGCTTCTTGATTTATCGTAATCCCTGACTGACACATGCAATACTGAAAAGTGGTTATTGACTTTCAAACAGATTAAGGGTTTAAGACAGGAGCACAGGGAAATAAATTCAGGGCTGTATTGATGAGAATATGTGGCCGGAAACTACCAGGTCAAGTGAAGGTTATCAGGGTTGGAGGAGGCAAAGCGCAAGGGAAAAGTGGGTATGCACAGAATTCTCTCAGAGACTATTAAGCAATTAAAATCACCGGTCACATACATATGCATACACATGCACACACACATACACATACATGCATTTACATTTACATATAAATACACACACACATATATATCTTCAATTTTAAAAGTATAAAGTTTCATTTATCTCTGAAAATGCAATATAGATGCAGTAGAGAGTCTACATTCGGTGTGGTAACTTAAATTGATTTTACTGAATTCATTTCTTAGTATATTGTCTTTCATTTGAAAATTATTTAAGGAACTCAGTTATTATAAATTCAGAAATATATTTTTTGTAGAATTCCTTTGTATGTAAAGAATTTTGAAACCTATTGACAGTTAAAATGGAGAGAAGGTGATGTTCAAAGTTCGAGGGCTACTTTAAAGATGCAGTTTCTGTTTTCTACGTACAATTTGAACTTTCCAAGGTAACTTGGTGAATAAAAATTATATATAACTAGGAAACACAGACATATAAAAATAAACTCGTTTGTTTCACATTCACATTTTTTACATTACATTTGTGAAAAAAAAATTTTAAATGAGAGAGAGAGAGAAAAGGAGAGAAAGTAATACTCCATGAGTTTGATAAGAGATTGGAGAAAGGCATATAACCCAGACGTATTACAACTTCTGCCTGGAGCAAAGTTTTCTTGTACTCTGATTAGGTCAGATTTCACAGATAAAGAAGGTCTAAACTCTGGTAAGGTACTGTGATACAGTCCCAGGCGAAAAGAGGAGAGATTGAATTAATGAATTCCTTGACTTTGTCTGAACAAAGAACATTGCCCCAGGAGGGCCCTAGAGAGCTCCAGGTAGCTTTTCAAAAAGAATGTTCAGCTAACACTCTCAACCTCTTCAGGTCCTTGGGACTCCCAGGGCGTTTTTCAGTAGAAATAAGATCATATCCTTGGCCTCTCAGGTCAATTTCAAGCTGCCTCCTACCTATTTAAATCTCCAGCAGCTTTAGAGAGATAGCATGGTCTTTGGTGAGGGAGCCAAGGACTCATATCATTTGTAAAGTACTGACACTTGAAAGGTACTATAAATTCAGAACATTATCATCAAGGCACCCCGTCAAGAACATCAAAAGCTATTGGAATTTGAAAATAGGAAAGGAAAACGAGGGCTGTTCTCCAGGGCACAGTTAAAAAGAGAAATTCTCTAAATCTAGAGACATTGAAAGACCTCAGCAAAAATTTTTAATTAGCAGTGGGAAGTTCAGTTGTTATTTTTATAGACATGGGAGTATTTCTCCTATACTTCCTGCTTTCATGTTCAAGTTGTGGGGAACTTACACATATGGAGAAACACTCAGGGACTTGTTTTTGAAGGGTGTTTACAAATGTTGATAGTGTGTTATAAGGTAAGCTGTCTATGAACTCTATCACTTCTATTATCATTTTCCCTACCTCCAAGAATGATCCCACTATTTGGGGAATGATCCCAAAATATTTCTGATGAAAAGATTATTGTTTCAAATATCTACTTAGAAATAGCCTGATTGTAAGTGGCATAGCTACCGTATTACATGGTTTTACAGTAGCATCACAAAATAACGTAGTTCTGGCTCATGTGTGATCTTTGCCCAAGCCAGGCTTCTAAACCCTCTGGACTACCTGTAATATAGCTGCTTTGCAAGGAGTTAATCTAGGTAATAGCTAGCAAAGGGCACTCAGGTTCCCACAGTAGAAAAGCATTCACAGAGGCCTGTGGTTATAACTTCATATAGTACAGATATTCTGCGGATTGGAACTCTGCTCCTCCAGCTAGGTCGAGTAGATTTTCCGCTTGAAGTTTGTAGGCAACCGGTGTTCATAAGGCCAAGGGGAAAGAAAGCTTGCAGCTGAAGATGTTGACAGCAATTGTTCTGAAGCTCTGGGCTGCTTTGACGCTAATTTCTTGGTTCTCCCATTATTCATTAAATGACACACAAACTAAGATCACAAGGCAGTCAGCAAAGTGTTGCAGTGGGAACAGAGAGGTCTCTGACAACAAAAAACTACATGGCATCCGGCCTAAAAATAAAACAGGAAAGGACGTGCTTCCTCTTGAGCTCACCATAATGAATTTAATGGTAAATACTGAAAGAAGAGAAAGCTTTATAGCACAGAATAATACATAGCAATACCTGACATGTTTTGGTGCTTTCAAAGTAAAAAAAAAAAAAAATAGTTTCAGTGGTGTAGGTACCTCTCAAGATATTATTCCTATAGTTATACTGGGACTCAAATCCTATTGCAGTTCTTCCTTTTAAGTAGTTTTCTTCCCATTTTTCAAATTTGGGCAAGTTATTTAACTACCGTAAGTCTCAACTTCTTCAATTATAAAATGATTAAAATGACATATAATGACATGGTACTGTTGTGAGAAATAAGTTAAGTACTTACTACAATACCTGGCAAATAAGTGATACAACATTATTACTACTATTGCCAACTTCACTCTGAATGTACAACTTTCTTTTTGAAGGATAAATCCGGCGGAGAATTTTAGCAGAATGTTCCACACCCATTTGAACTTCTAAATTTGATAACTTGTCAATTTTCCTGATTTTCACAATTGGCTCAATAGATATAAATATTCTATGTTTACAGCAACTCTTAGGCTCCTAAAGAAGTCTATGTTTGTACAAAGGATGAGGAAGAGAGGAAGGAGAAATAAGTACAATAAGGATATGCCACATATGGGAACCTAATAACCTCAATTAATGTAAACATTATATGCTGTAACATAAGCTGAGGTTAATAATATCAACAATAATGAAAAATAGGGTAGGGGAGTCAGAGGAGGCGAGGGGAGGAAAGGGGAAGGAAGGGGAACGGGATATAAAAACAAGGAACAAGGGGTGTTATGTCCATGTAACCACTCCCCAGGGTGATTGCAAAATGCTTGAGGTGTGAAAAAAAAACAACCAGATAACAAGGTCACTATTGTGACACCGGGCACATGGCAATAATTCAGGATCAGTAATCAGAATCACGGTGTTGTAATACAAGTCCAGAAATGCTAGAAAATGTGAAATTATTGTCAAGACTGAAGCTACTCAAAAGACAAAACTCAAAAACTTCAAAGGAGGAGACTGAAATAGAAATAACTTTGAGAAGGGAGATTCGATTATCTTAGTCCATGACCTAACCTTGATGATGCTTTCAACAGGTCTGGCACCTCATCTGCTAGACACCTACTAAGCGGCCCACTTCTGTTCTCAGTGCTCACCTCAACTTGTCTTTAGCAATCTGCTTCATATAAACTGCTGTTTCCTGACTACTTTAAATGCATTAGTCCTATGAGTACATACAGTAGATAGAGCACTGCTACCAGCTATACCGTGTCATGAAAAAAAGAAAGTAAATGCATAATAAATAGACATGCAAGATACCAACAGAAATTTCTTTATTGAAAGAATAACAAGACTGAGTAAATGCTGTGTTTGTTTGGGGGGATATTTTGCAAGGGGAAACAACATAATACAGGACACATATATAAGATTTTTTTTAATAGTCACCCAAAGAATGATATGCAACAGAGTACAGGAAATCTGTCCACACATTAAGACCAAGGAAACTAGGTGAGGGTCTAGATCCCACGGAAATGTCCTGCATGAGTCCAGCTGAATGCCCAGAGCCCATAACAATGCCTCCCATGAATCTAACTGGAGACCCAGAGCCCACGGCAACATCTCATGCAGGTCTGTTTCACTGATTTGTGCTGGGAAGGCCCAAAGGTCAGTGGTGGCATCTAGAAAGTCTGTGCCAGTGGGATGAAGGAGTTGTGCTACCAGGCTGAGGGATCTGAACTGGAGACAGGAAGTGATGCTCAGAAGAACCAGAGCTCCCCTGAAAGGTACCACAGCCATCTTCAGCAACATGAGGTTCCCAAGCTCCTCTCATGATCAAGATGGCCGAGTTCCCATCAGAGATGCCAACACAGCAAGCTTCTTCAGAAGACTGAGCTGTGCACCTCTTCCTCTCCAGAGCCAGGAAGTGATGCTCAAGCTTAGGATCAGAGCTCCCCCAAAGTGAACGAAAGCCACACTCAGTGCCAACGAGGACCCAAGCTCCTCAGAGGATGCAAACAGCCAAGTTCATCAGGAAAGCCAGCATGACGAGCTCCTCCAAAACAACAAACAGCTCCTTATAGTTTCTATCAGCTCCCAACAGCCTTTCTCAGTTCCCAACAGCCTTTCCGCTCCCAACAGCATTCTTCTTCTTCTCCAGTTCTGCCTCTTATACTGTTGGCAACAAGTCCCACGTGGGCCTCCCACAGGCAGCACCATGTGGTGCTGAACATGGGGGTTGTAAGATGACCAGCAGTTATCAATCCACTATAAATGCTTTCTGTGACATAAATAGCATGAGGGACATAACTAGTGACTTTTTACTCCACAATTACTTCTTAATTCAGTTCATCCTGAATGAGACCTCATTACCCATAAGTGACTCAGCATACTGTCCTCCTGAGCTCCCCATTAAAAAGGGAGCTGCTGCTTATTGCTTTTGTTCTCCTGCTGATTCTATCCTCCTTGGACTCATGCAAGTTCTACCAGTTTCAGCAAAATGAATCAACAGAGAATAGACTTTTGCTGTATTTGGGACTCAAGTGTAATTTTAATAGTACAATTATTTTTAGCTCAACTTTAATACCAAGAATGTATTTTTTTAAAATATGAGCTACTTTCTAAATTTGAATCCTTATTTTCTATCAAGTGCTAATCAAATGTTTCTGTTTTGATATATGCAATTAAAATATTCAAGACTTTAAAGAAATCATTCCTAAGAGAGAAATTTCATTTTCTCTTCTTTTGCTTCTTTTAACATAACCGTGTGTGTCAAATTCACTGCCAATTGAGTGTCACTTACGTATTTTAATACCCTAAGCTCAATTTATTTTTTAATTTCCTCTTACATTTTTCATCACCTGCCGTGCCATACGCTAACTTAACATATCCTAATGAGTTCATAGCACTTGCTGGGGCATGGATGAAATTCCTAATTAAAGTGAAGTCACTATTATGAATATATTTCTAATAGTAAAGTCTGTCCTTAATGATTAAAAATGGTAGTTCTGTACCCGAAGGTTACCTTCTTTCTTGTAGCATAATGAACTCATTTTCCTACCCTTTACCTTTTACCCAGAAAAATGTGCAGTTTTGTGATCCAATTAAACTTCTTTCTCATGACCTCATCCTTTCAAGAAGACATCTGACATGACCACAGTAGGAACTTATTAAAATATATCATTTGAACAGTTGGTCAAAAGATAACTCATTGCTGTACAAAATATTTGGAGAAAAAGATACTTTAAAAAATTGATGCATTGACTTAAATATAGGGAAGGGCTAAGAAGGTAGAAAGAAAATAAGGATTTGTTATAGATAGTCTCATTTTCTAAAATGATCCTTTAGATTTCAAGTGGCTGGTTGTAACTTTTTGGGAACTTCTTTGTAGATTTTTCCCCACAAAAAGAGAAAGAACAATTAATATCCCTTTCACAAGAAATATCCAGAGACATATTTGTGCAATTTCTACCAGATCAAATCTGCAAATTTCCAACTTGCAGTATATTCATTTATTCGTTCATACAACAGACAATCATTGAGATATAGTATCGGACAAAGCAAGAGTATCTAAATATTATAAAATTCACCTCTGTCATCAAAATTTTGTGAGGTTTAAATATTTTAGAAATCATAGGACTTTTACAAATATTAGCTGCCACAATAAGAGCCTTTCTTAAAGGATTGATATGAATTATTTTCCCTTTTGTATTATTTTGCTTTCAAGATTAGGGATAGAATAAGGGATGACAGAGGTTTTGTCCAATGGGAGAAAGATGAAAGAGAGGCCAGAGGAGGGAAACAATGACAGCCAGGAACATAAATGGGTGGGGAGTTTTCCCTGAACAACCATGAAAAGAAACAGAGAAATAGACTTAGGTTCATGTAAATCAGATTTGAGGTCTTTTTGTTGTTGATGGTGTGCTGTTGTCATTGTTGTTTTATTGGTAATTGGCACAACACAGTATTCAAACATGCCAAATAGTAATCTCATTCTATATTAATTACAAGATGATATTTCTCTACTCAATATTGTACTTAGCATCTTTTTAGCCTTCTTAAATAAAGTCAACCTGAAATGTTTTTGAAGCTGTTCATTTTGTAATAGGTAAATTGTACATCTGGCTATAGTTCTGAGTGAATTCTTTCAAAGAGCTCTCATTGGAGGATTAATATGGCAGAATGCAAATGGGCTTAGAGGAAATGTTCAAAGGGGAATGAATAGAAAGGTACTCATCGGAAAGCCTCTATTACTTTTTTTTCTTCTGTTTTCATTTCCTCTAACTAGTGACAGGGCTTTCTCATGGAAAATAATATTCTTTTAATTATTTTTGTGCACTTAATAAACAGTCAATTTCATAATGTGATATTATCATTTTTGACTGAAATATATCTCTTCAATGCCAAAATAGATTAAATTTGAGACAAAATAGACGGTTGTTAGACTACCTTGATGGTATTGGAAAATTATACGTCCCCTGAGATCTCCTTATAGTTTCAAATTTCATATTAAGAATAAGCAAATAAAAAGTATGCTTCACAAAGAATTGGCAAAATAGTTCTGAAACTTTTTATGGCTTAAAATATATTGCAGCAAAATTATTTAATTGGAAGCCTTTTAAAAGCATGTATGCAGAACTATGTAAATGGTTTTCAGAAATTATAGTTAACTGATTTTGCCTGAGTAGTTCTTTTTTAAATGTGTATTTTCCCTCCACTCTGCAGGAACTTCTTATACACACATATATAAAAATTGTAGTGGCATATTAAAAATGAAAATTTTTTCAAAGATAGTTCTGACCTATTTCTATTTTCTCCTCCTAGGTTTAGAATGAAGGTAAGGCAGATCGTCTATTTTGAAAGCAATGATGACTACAATCCCAGATCAGTTATACAAACTGCATAACCTAGTTCAAATGAGTTTACTTTGTTAGCCTCCTTTTCTTCAGGAATAAAATAGCAATGATAATATCTATTTTACAGTATTGTTGGTATAAACAATGAGGATAAGTTTAGAACTAACATTTTTCAGTGTTTACCATGGGTCAGTGTGCTAGAGTCCTCTCCATATGAACCATCAGTATTATATGAGGTAAGTCACATAAAAATTCTTAGCAACATGTCGTAGGCACTAAATTACTAGTAAGTTTTCCTTTCAAGTGCTATATAAATAGTTGTTATTTATAAATACACATATAAATAAGGTTAAAGAAGCACCTTTAGAAAACACGTGTACTTGTGAGGAGACAGACTTGTAAATGGATAGAAACAATGTCATGTAGTGTTCTTATACTGCTAAACATAAAGATCAGAGGCAGTAGAATCAGTCAGTTATGCTCTAGCATATCATTTTTATCTTTCCTTTTCTTTTTCATCTCTCTCTTTTATTATTTCAATAAATATCCAAAGATATGAGTGAAAGCAACTTTGTGATGGAAGGTGAAACTTCCATTTCCAATCTATTTCTTTCCCACCACAATCTCTCATTTTCAAGCTTCTGTAAACTGCATAGGCAAGATAATGATGGAGCTCTTTTTGTCTGTATTAAGTTTAGGACCATATTTGCCCTTTATTCTAAGATGGGCAAAGTCTATGTCAGGAAGATTGTGTGCTTGAGCTGACAAAGCAATGGTGCATTATGTAGTAGAAAATATCTTCTGATGAATTAAATTAGTATTTACTAAGAAAAATAAATTTGTCAGCAAAAGCAAACAATTTTGGGTTCCTAGGAGAGAGCCTCCACCTGTGAGTCCTGTGTTCAATGTACATTTTTGAACACTGTTATCGTTGATACATTGCGTCAACTTGGGGAGTCTAGAGGTTTGGCTAAGTGACTCAGCAGGAAGCCAGGGTGCTTACTTTGTATACATCCGGAGCCTGTGGAAGAGGAGGGCATGGAGATTATGTGAGAGCTATATGCCCCTTAGGTGGGGGTAGCCTGTTTACAGTGTAAGGGAGGGAAAGAGGCTGCTTGCCGCCATTTCTCCCTTTTGCTCTGGCTGTTTGCTGTTCGGCTGCCATTCCCCCCTTTGCTCTTGTTGCTTTGCTACCTTCTGCCTCGGAGCCAGCCAAGTATGGACTGAAACCTCCACAAACTGTAAGCTAAATAAACCTTTCCTTCCTTCATTTTGGGCGTTGGGTATTTCGTCTCAGCAAGGAGAGAAAAGTAACAAAGACCAAAACTGTGTACAATTTTAGTGCTATCTACATTTTTAGAGGAAGGCTCTAGTTAAAGTGGCATAATGTTATCATGGTCTTCATTTTATATTAGATGAGGTATAATTAAGAATAAAAAATAAAGAGACCTTAATATTATTTAGTTCCTACATACTCAAATATGATTTCATGCAATATTATGTTTCATTTTCCTAATTACCCTTAAAATTGTGGTGGAGCAGCCAGTGAGTTGGATAACTGATACTCTTGGTACACTATTTCTTTTGTTTCCTAGTCACTCATCATTGTATTCCAGAGAAAAGGAAACTCTCAGAATTCTGCCCTAGAAGCAATTGGATTTCTTTCCAGAAAAGATTCATAGATGGAATCAAAGCACAGTACTCCACTTAGTTTGTTTGCTCTCTCAATGTCTGTATACATGAACAATTCCGATTCTTGAAAGGTATGACCACAGATTTTGACTCATTTGATATGAGCTAGCATCACGAATTCTATGAATTTCAGCAAATGCTGCAGGATACACCAACCTAGGAGGCCCATGGCGACAGATATGTGAGCAGTCCTCTCCTCCTGAGCTTCATCATCAACACTTCCGGCTAGGACATTTCTGTATCTTCCTACCTGGCTCCAGATGAGGCTGCTCCTCTTCCTCTCTGCAAAATCCCCCAGCATTATTTTCTGGAAGTTTGACATACATTTCGATGAGCCTTCTAATACTAACTTTAAAAATTCTTCAAATTCCAACTACCACCCTTTACAGCTATATTTTAGATTTTGGAATCATCCCGAATTGTTACAGCGTTTTATGGTTCAAATGTTTGAAATATTCTCTTCATAAGAAAACATTTTGACCTAACTTATTCATCTCTTAACTTTTACTAAACTAATACATGTTGTTCCTACTCCCTAGTAAGTCTTCTGTATTTCATGCCATCCTTATGTAGCCAATCAATCAGGATAACAGAAGTCTCTGGTTATTCAGGGCTTATTATATGTTGGCCTCCATAGTTAGAACTTACTTCACCATTTGTAGATATCCTGAGAGATAGTTATTATTCACCTCATTTTACAAGTGCAAATGAGGCTCAAGGAGATTAAGAAACATATAGAAGCATATACAGCTTTATACAAGAACCTGGACTTAATTTGATGTTTGTAAAACTCGAAAAGCCTTACAGTGACTGGCAGAGCTTTCTTACTCAACATAATTTAGATATATTCTTACTTTTCTCATCTCTCATAAAATTTCCATTGCACACATCCATTCTTGCTAGACATCTTTTATCTTTAATTCATTTAAAAACTGATAAATCACCCATTATGTTGGTGCAGACCTGTGATTCCAACACTCAGGAGGCTGAGGCAGAAGCATCACTGTGAAATAGAGGCCGGCCTGGGCTATGTAGTAAGTTGAAGAGCAGCCTGAACTGCTGTTATGGTTGATACATTGTGTCAACTTCGGGAGTTTAGAGGTTTGGCTAAGTGACTCAGCAGGAAGCCAGAGTGTTTACTTTGTATACATCCTGAGCCTGTGGAAGAGGAGGGCATGGAGATTATGTGAGAGCTACACTCCCCTTAGGTGGGGGTAGTCTGCTTACAATGTAAGGGAGGAAAAGAGACTGCCTGCTGCTATTCCTGCCCTTTACTCTGGCTGCTTTGCTGTTCGGCTACCATTTCCCCCTTTGCTCTTGTTGTTTTTGCTGTGTTCTGCTGCCATGAACGTTTGCCCTCTGCCATGTGCCACTCTGCCTCGGAGCCAGCGAAGTATGGACTGAAACCTCCACAAACTGTAAGCTAAATAAACATTTCCTTCCTTCATTTTGGGCATCAGGTATTTTATCTCAGCAATGAGAGAAAAGTGACCAAGACAACTACATAGCAAGACCATGCCTCAAAAAGCAAACAAACAAAATTCGATAAATCAGGCTGGAATCTTCTTTATGTATCTGAAAGCCCATTTATTTTTTCTCCCAGTTAGCATTTGTCTGTCTCCCAGTTAGCTTATTGTCTGCGAGGGTTATTTGTACAGATGAGTCTCCCCCAACTGAACTGTGAATTCCTGCAGCAAGAAGCAGGGTGTAGTAAGCAGAGCTCTATCGACGGAGTCAAGTTTATCTTATGAATCACCATCCAGTATTTCCTGACTGTATAATCTGCACAAATCACAGTATCTTATCCTTAGTTTGTTATCCACAAAAATTAACATCGTGAGACTAAGTAATATCTTACATATGATGTTTCTAGGTATCTTACATATGATGTTTCTAGGACAGTACCTTGGGCATAGCTGTCACTCACCAAATTTTGGAGTTTAAGTTCCCTGACACTGATCTCTGCCTTTAGCTTTCAGCACTAATCAGCAAAAGGTCACCTTTGCTGCTGAGTTTAGCAGAAGTAAGATATAGTAGGAGTTATTAAAACAGCTGGTACTTGTGGTATGAAAAAAAAAATACTGCCCTCCTCACGTCTAGCATTAAGACTAATACCAAAATTGATTTCCTAGTTTAAACTAGCCTTGACATATTTGGACAATACTTTTTAAATTAAAAAATAATTAGTAAATAAGATTTAGACTTTGTAAAGTTGAAGAAAATCTCTTCAACTCACTCTGTTTTCTTCAGCAAATTTATTTGGATCAATAAGTGCTACAGGGCTTATGATTAAACTCTATATTTATATTTTTCCAATATATACCTTTGAGACATATATATATATATATATAATCAAAATGCTAATCACATGTCTACAGGAATTTCAGACATTTCTCTGTACCTAATATGATGCATAAGTGGTATCCCAATTGAATCTCATAAAAAATGTCAGTGTTGAGTTCATCGTTTTGGGACAAACCAGAGAATCAACTCTTTGGTAAACTACAAATTGGATACTTACAAAGGCCTTATTAATTCTATTGCCATATTTCATATAAACTTTAGGACACATGGGTGGTTTTATTTGCCATTTAAGACTGATATACTTCTTATACTTGACATTTCTTTAAAAATCATAATGTTACTTAGTCATTGCGTTAGAGGTGTTTTCTAAGTAAAATTAAAGGAGTTCTTTGCCATGAGTAAAGTATACGAATAACATCTCTGAAAATGGCCATGCCCAACTGGCCAATCTTAGGTCTATTTTCTCCACAGTTAGACAGCAAGTTAGCTAGCTAACCCCAAAGTACAACTAGTTTCTCAAGGTCAGATTCCATTTCTACCTATGGCTGTTTGTGTACCTAAAGGAATCACCCCTCTTTTCTGAACATTTATTTTTATCTTCCAAAGTTGTGTCAGGCTTTCAGATTTTTTTTTTAATCTCATCATGGAACAAAACCCACTGAAAGCCTGAGGCTAATGCTATATGTTGTTATATGATGATTCAGGTGCAGAATGACATCCATTTCTACACTTTCAACTTCAAAAGAGTGAGGGTGTTTAAACTGGACTTAAAGCAGGAGCCTAAACAATAGGACGCCCAGTGTGCTGCCCCATGTGGGGAGCGAAGTCTTGGTGCTTGTTGCTTGTTCCAGGGACAGACTACAAGAGTGGTCTCATTCAGGAGAAGATTATTCAGATCAGCAAGCAAAATCTCTCTTAAATTTAATCTATCTTTTAAACTTCAGTGTGAGAGAATGCAGTCACATGTTAAAGTGCAATGTTTGCATGTAAGGAAGTGAGATGTTTGCACTGTAGGTGTGGTCAGGAAGACACAACTTGATATTCTGAGGCTTAGAACAGAACTTTCTGTATAAGACTTTTATACTATATATATTTATATATATATACATTATATACATTTTCACATACATACACACACACTCACTTACGGACACACCTAAACACAAGATGAATAATAAGGATAGCTATATCAACAAGTAGTAACTATGCAAACTTTACCTGAATATATGTCTTAGTTCTGTAAATTCGTTTTCCTTGATCCTCAGATTATCTTCTAATCTTTTCATTGTAATAATGTAAGATTTACTGACTTGCTTCTTCCACTCATTTAGCAAAGAAAAACAGATTACATTGATTTGCACTTTATAAAACATAATTCATAACATGAAAGCAATCAGAACTGTTTTTTATTCTGGATTCTACAATGCTTAATTTGAACTACTGATTGTGGGTTTTAAATGCAGATGTTTATATTAAAATGTAACTATATTGAATTGTAGTAATTAAGAATCCATTTGATATTGGATAATACATTTGCATAGAAGTATACATTGACTTATTTCATTTTATTTTATTGCATTTTAATTATAGCAGTCGCTAGTTGCTAGTTTCCAGACTTTAAATATCAGATACTTGATATAATTCTGAGATATTATAGTGTTATAATACAGTATTATAAATTTCTTCTATAGCATATCAATGTACTAAAATAATATTTTTATTAGAAGTTTGCTGATTTCTGTAAAGATCTTTCAGAGAAAAATGAGTTCAGATAATCTTCCAAATATTTTCATAGGATATTTTGTATATACAAATGAACATATTCATTCCATTTCATTATTTCTTATCTATAATTATAATTGAACAATATTACATTTAAAGTAATAAGTGTAATTACCAGTACAAGTTTGGGTTAGTCTAGATTCATAATTTCCCATTTGTTAAAAGTTTTTTCCTTTTCTTCAGAGCAGTTCCTCAGGTTACAAGATTCCAAGTTCAGGTGCGGTGGCAATCCAATTGAAAAATACTTTGATAATCTGGCTAAAAATAAGCCAACTGCCAAAAGGAATGTCATGCAGCAATGACAAAGAACACAACAGTGTGTGCTTTCTAGGGTGAAATCATAAAGAAAACTAATCAGTCTATTTAAAAGAGCTGTATAAAAATATACAGGAAATGTTCCAGTACAATTATTTGCTTTCATCAGTTGATTACCTACCCATATATACATCCATGGGCCATTTATAGATTAATCTAGAAATTGATTCAGTGACATCTGCAGTTCACTAAAAAGCTATTGAAATATTCTATATGTTTTTTCAAGATCTTTTTTTCTTTTCAGGCAAAATAACGGTAGTTGAAAAAATGGCAATTAGTGATAGAATTTTTCTATAAAAATAGATAATAGACTCTTTCAGGTTCTTACACTAAGGAGATATTGTGAAAGAGGAAGACATTGCTCAAAAGGAAAGGACAACTAGGATGAAGGACAGGAGGAAAGAAAGGGAGAAAATACATATATATATATATATATATACACACACACAAGAGAGCTAAGATAATTGTATTACTATTTCTATTGATTTATTGAAAAGAAAAGTTAATGCTTAAATTTTTTGACCAATTTTGCATGCTTATATCTGGGGATCTGAAGACAACAATCTGCAACATAAGACAACAATATGCAACATAAAACCATTGTTGAATTTCTATCATCTTCCTTTTTGAAATTCTATATAGCTTCCAATGTGTTCTGTTATTTTTTATCCTCTTTAAAATTAAAAAAAATAGAAATTCATATGTCACAACATGTAGCTAGTATAAATGAATACAGGTTTTGCCCATAAAATTAAATTTGTAGAAAGAAATTCAACATAGATCATGATTAATTTATTATGGTTGACTATTCTGATCTTAAGAATCATAGATAATAAGACAGTGAGTTTTATAACTAGCAATTCACAAAATAATAATAAAATTAAGGATTAAAAGATTAGATGTTTGTCAAATGCTTGATAGTAGTCTGAGGGCTATTACCTTATACATTTTGTTACTGTTACTTTATTCATGCTGTATAAGGCACATATTATTCATATAGTATGGCAGAGAAAATCCAGACGTGGTAATAAGCAGTAGAATCTGAAATCAGTTCTTAGACTGTTTGATTCTAGCATTAAAGCTATACATTGTTATTTATGTTTCATAGTTCCTTTTTATTCACCTTGCATTTATCTCATAGGGCATTTCCTTATATATACATGTGTATATATATGTATATATACGTATATATTCAAAGTATGATATAGAATAAATTAATCCCAGAAAGAAAATTAGTCATATTTTTCCTAGATAATCTTAAAATAACTAGAGGGTATAAATTTCAATCTTGACATTCACCTCAGGGTACAGTTTTATTTTAACAGGTATGGATTTTATATTTACTACAGTTAAATATTATGACAACTCTGTTTTGGATGCAAATGCTTAGACAGACGGATGATCCCTTACACAAAATTTTTTCAACAAAAGCATTCTAAATTCTTAAGGAATAGGCTTCCATACTGAAGCAATATAGAAAACAGGTATTTGGCTTCAGAGACAACTCTGCCCTTGCCTGCTTTTAACCTCCATGTCTGTCCTCACTAGTACATGCCTGCCATGGCTGTCAATATCTGCTTTGAAGGAGGACCCTTTGGTCAGCTTGGTCTGTATAATCTTCATCTCCTTTTTATGAAAGCCAGATACCTTTGTTCTATCAGGTTTTTCTCAGTACTCTGTGATGCCCCTTTGCCTGAGTTTGGAAAGTTACTGCATTCCCTAAATGTGCTGTCTTCTGGCCCATTAGCCCAGGAATCTAACTTCCTTAATGCTATTCTGTTTTAAAGACTGACTTGGCTATTATTCTCTGAGGCTTACAGTCTCATAGTGCTACATCTTACAAAATAATATGTTAGTTTCCTACCCTCAGATTTCTCTAAAGTAACCCAGAGATTTTATACTAGGAGTCCAGTGGGTCAGGTTTAAGAGAGGGGCTCCGGGCATTCCTGAGTATATCTAAACCTATTTTTCATGATGTACTTTATTTATTTACCATCCCAGAACTTGCACTAGGATGTATGTGTGAAAGCATTTATCTTTTTTACATACAAAAGAAAAGCTAGCTCTTACCGCCATTATTTCCAAGTTTCTGTGTGGGACACACATTTGCACATTCTGAGATATTATAGTGTTATAATACAGTATTATAAATTTCTTCTATAGCATGTCAATGTACTAAAATAATATTTTTGATGAGCTACTTGAGGCTTTCAAAGCTATTATTTCTGCTATGAATTAGAAGACTTGATCAGCAACTCATATGAATGTTCATAGAAGCATTACAGTATAGACTGCAAGGCAACAAATTTTATTGTAAAAAATGGACGTTGAGCAACGTAGAAATTTCAGAAAATGAGAGTCTCAATAATTACCTGGAATATTAACTATTATTAAACTGCAACAATTTCTTAGTTTTAATGAAATAAGCTCTATAAGCTCCTGGTAGGTTACACATTGAGGACAATAGAATAATTCTTCTATTGTCCTCAAAAGGAAAGGATATGGTGCTGACGTACATCAGATATTGAAAATATCTACAATTATTGGGTAACTTCAAGGGGGAACAAAAAGGCTAGAAGAAGTAAATAGTCCGAGATGACACTCCTGCTTTTCTTTTCCAAAAAATAGCAGAGGAAAAAATGTAGAATCGGGAAATATTTTTCCTCTCTACTCAGTACCTGTCTATAAATACTAGATTTTTCTCGTGTGGTTTGCCTACATAATCCAGGTTGATCTCTAGATTTTTGAAAGTGCAGAACACATGCTATGCCATACATTTTCAAAAATACAACTACAAATGGCTACCTACTCAAACTTTAGTGAGAGTACACACTACATTTGGAGCTTTGTAATAAAAAAGTGGAAAGAAAAAAGAAAGAAAGACAGCCAGGCTTCATTCCCAGAAATTCTGATCCAATAGATAAAGAGCAGGACTCAGGAATCTGAATGTACCAAGTGCCCCTAATGATTCTATGTAGATATTACTTGAAGCACTCTTCAAAAACCACTATCTTAATGTCCTTATAGTGAGAAGTTTACCACCCTGAAGCTTTTTTAGACTTTCAGTTCCCTGGGAGTGCAACGTGGTGAGTGGAACAAAGAGAAAAGATTGTTTCAGATTGACTACAGCTTTTGCCTGTGGTTTTGCCTGGGTCAGTACATGATTTGGCTGTGCATGTATAGTCTTATATTCTAAGGGTGATTCACAAAAAAAATGGAAAAAATCAAGAAGTCCTTTCATATGTGAGCAGGTAAACAAACTGACTTAGTCAGAAAATGGAATAGTATCCAGTGTTAAAAGAAAGGAACAATTAAATCATGAATTCATGGAGAAATTTTAATGCATATTGCAAGAAAGATGCCTAATCAGGCTACCAACTCCGTGATCCCAAAAACGACAGCACTATAGAGATTGGTGGCTGCCACAGACAGAGAAAGAGATAAATAGTAACGTGCTCTAATGGTAGATCCTGCAACACTAACATGAACTTTACAATTTATTGCATTATACTGTACTAGTATTGGTTCACTAATGGTAACAAATGTGCTGCTCTAGGGTAACATGTTAAAAACAAAGAAAATATCTCAGGGGAAGGAAATATATAAGAACCTGCCCTTGCTGTTAAAGCAACAATAGCAAGAATGTTATTCATTTTTAAGATTAAAGGAAAACATAAAACAAATCAGTGAGGCTCCAAAATAGTAATCCCAGATTAAGCCAGATCAGCTGAGTATTTCAAGGAACGTGTGTGACTTCGAAGGAAAGGCCCACTATAAAGAATACATGATTAGTAGTATTTTATTTTTCTTTCACTCTTGGTTTTTCTTTTTTCATTCAAAAAATGTCAGGGTGGACTTTGGAAATGCCTTATTTCTTCACAATTCCTTATTGACTAAGCTTCAGTTTCTATTGGATTGCCTGAATCCCATATTAATGCCTTCATCTTCTCAACTGATTTATCAAGCCATTTCTGCACAGAAATGGATTTGTTTAAACACTCCTCCAATATGCCTATTTATATTCTTTCTGAATTGCTTTATTTTGAGATCATATGATTTATTTATCCCAATCTACCCTTATGTATCTGCTATTTATATTTTATATTGGTTTCTTCATAAATATTTAAGAGGATGTTTTCAAGATGAAAAGATAAAATTTAACTTTGATACCTCTTCTACCTTTATGGCTACAATAAAGAAATTATAAAGAACATGTATTTGATGAAATCAGAACTATACACCAGGCATAATTCTTATCACATATAGAAGTATGAGCTCATTTATCATTAAAATATAGATTATTATTTGATCGAATAATTGTTGTTAATATTTTCCAAGTACTGGAGAAGACTAGATCTTTAAGCATCTCCATCTGATTGACAAACAACTAAGAAAATTATTGCTTTAAATATAAAAAACAAGAATTACTAATTAGTTTATATTTTGTTTTTCCTTTTTAATAAGCATTAAATTATTTATATTGAAAAAAGTTATTTAAAAGAAACATCATTTCTGAAAATATCTACAATTATTCAAGTTTCCAAAATTATTTATTTTCTGTTAAACTATATATTTGTCTAAGTATAATTTATAAGATTCTTATTTATGAAACTATTTTATTTTCTTTTCCACTGCAATATCTATACCATATTTGTTAGAATTATAAATTGTCATCATGAATCTGAACACCATTGATGTAATAGCTAGATTTTTCCTAAAAAAGGACTTGCAAATATATCAAAATGAAAAGAAATGTGAAGAAATGACTATTACAGTAATTTAAGCAGGCAGTCTCAGTATCTCTTTGATAGTATACTACATAAAGGAAAAAAGCAGTATTTCTCTTTTATTTTCAATATAGCACAATGACAAAAATAAAAATTTAACCCTTCCAGTACCTTTCTTTATTGGTGGGTCAGCATGCAGTAAAGTTCATTAAACAATATGATTTTGACAGGGACAAGAAGAATATCACTGTAGTTGGCTAAAACTTTCTTTTCCAAATTGATAGGAATTTTTTCAATTATCAGTTCAATTCTTCACTGATTAATTCATTATTTGAGAATCATATGTTGTACCAGTTTCTCTGAAGAGCTCATGAGGGCCAGCGACAGACAAATAGGCAATTGCAGTACAGCGTTTATCCTATGGTGCCAATGTACATCATTGGTAACAAGATGCATTTAGTGAGCCTGGGCTTCAATCAGAAGAAAAGCTTTAGAGGCATTAGAACTTTAGAATAATATAAACTTCATGAGTTGGACCACTTGCATTTATTTCTAGTTCAGCCTTCCTTTTCCCTTCCTAAGGGTTGGCTTTCTCCAGGAAATGACACTGTGCCATAATTACAGTTCGATTAATTGCTAATTATTGTTTTGGGAAAATAACATCTATATCCCTGGAGCTCCTCATTCATGAGGCAAACAAGTAAACAAATGGGTGGAAAGAAAAAATAATTAGTTCTACTTATACGGAGTTAGTTTCCCTTTCAATTAATAGCTATCCATCTGTAGCCGTACCTCAAAGTAAAAATAAAAATGAATTTGCTATAAGAGGGACAACGTATTTCAAGTTTCTAAAAGTAGGATTGTATAATATGTGGCTGTCTGAGGATCCATAGATATGCGGCTGTTAGCTCACTAATTTTGATGAGCAGAGTTTTGGGAAACCCACTCCTTGTTGATTCAGTGACTGTTTCCCTGTCGCTTGATGAGGCACCTCTTATGCAAGAGAAAACCATAAGTTGCTGGATCTTCTCAAGTGTCCTATTTTTCCAAGCCATTGAGAAGTCAGTCGTGTGACTTCAGGAGAACTCCCACGGCTTTTTTTCTCATGGGTTGAATATTCTGAAATAGAAAAGCTTCACCAAAGCGTCATGTCTCCAGGTGACCCCTGAGTCATCCTGCCAAGTGTTTCCATATGACCAGTTCTTTGCTTCCTCCTCAACAGAGCCAACAAGCCGTCTGTTCACACATGGTTACCAGTATTTCTGTTAACTCTCCTCCTAAATCTTCTCGATGTCAGAAAGATAATCGTAGTTGTCATGCCATATCCTTTTGGTGCTCTTTCCCCCATCATCCTATATAATCAGCGGCAGAAATAGCACAGGCATTTCGCATATCCTCAAGGACTGAGATTTCTCTTCTATCCACACTGTCTACCTCAGAACTCCACCGACAAGAACTGATTTTGATCCCGTTGTGCATTGTTACATACACTTTAAAATTTCATTTTGAAATTAAACTGGATTCTCTCACCCCTTATATTTCACACTTACAATCTGAACAAAAGTTTAAAGGAGTAAAAGGAGCTTGCACAATGTACAACCCAGCACAATGCCTGACAGTTTTGGACTAGCCAGTTTTCCTATTGCTGGGACACCATACCCAACACTGATACTCACAATGGAAGAGAAGAAAGAGGTAATCTGGATTAGAGTTTCAGGAGGGTCAGTCCATGGCCACAAGGGAGAAACATTATGGCAAAATGGTGCAATGGAGAAAATCTGTCCAGTTCATTGCAGCTGGAAAGCAGAGTAGGACAACAGCTCCAGAGGAGAAGGGTATTTATTATTATTTATCCTGAAAAAAAAAATACATGGATTTACTGTATTTTCAGGAAAATGGGCAAGTATATATTTTTCCTATTGGAATTGTGACTCTTCTTTATATTGTTTTAAGAGAAATTAGGTATTTCTCCATCAGCTTTCACACACAAAAGACAACAACAGTACAAGTATCTTGATATTTTGCTTGACTAAGAAATATACACTCTCATATTAAAAGTAGTGGCCCCAGGAAACAGAAGACCTAGGAAGTTTGCTTTCTGTTTTGCATTAGACAGTAAAGGCTGTTGTGAAATTTGCTCAGGGGAAGTTTTCACATATGGCATATTTATTGCATGAAATGTGCATATATACAATATATATAGACTACATACACTCACATTTCAAGAACAAGGAAGAAAATAAGGCACTCCTAAGGTTTACTCTAAATCTCTGAAGGCAAAAGAGATTACTGACTATAAAATTAATGCTTTTCTCTCTCCTGCTAGTTGGGAGCTACCTGAAAGATGGAATTTTTGTATTTAAAACAACCCAGCACAGTGCCTGACACTTATAGAAATAAAGTTAATTTTTTAAAAATTGAACTGAATTGAACAAAACTGAACTGAACTGAACCAGTTGAATCGCGTGGAATCAATCCCTTCAGTAAATAAATATTGCTAAGGTCTGGAAAAGAAGTGAAGTGAATAGAGGTGAACTCACTGTCAGTCTGCAGACTAAATACTATAACATTATTAAACTCCAAACAATTTTAATCTCCACTTTCTTCATCTCCATTTTAAATATTTACTTATCTTTATTAACTTTTTGTAATTTAGAATCACGGGCATTAGTTGTTTGCACAAAGTATTTGATGCCCTAGCTATCATTTATAAATCAGACTTTTCGGAGAACTTTTAAAAACTGTTTACCAGGACCTACTTACTATCAACTAAGTCAGAATTTACCTTTTAAGACTCTTGCACTTGGAGTAAACAAAAGAAATCTTTAAAAAAAATCGATTTGGACACAGGTTGTATATACCAGAAATATATACAGTCAATACCCGCAGTTCAAATGATATTTGAGAATCTTATTCTACAAAGTAGATTTTCATGGGTGTCCACGACTGGTTCCAAAAATCGTGCTATGTAAATTAAGAAGAGTAAAGGGTTAAATTGGGCTGATTACAAAAGGATTTTTGAACATGGTATGAATTGAAATAGGTCTTGCTACTTCTGAAGTTTTAAAAATCTTAGAGGAAAAAGAACTATTTAAACTCTAGCTTATGATAAATTAAGAGGTTGGACACAATTTAGATCATTATATCACTTCAGAGGATTCACAGAAATTATTAAGATGATGTTCATTAAAATCTCTATTATTGCTCTACACAGTAAAACAAATTAAACAAAACTGATGGGACCAAAGTAATTTAAATTTCATCTTGGATTTCTTTTTTTTTTTTTTTTGAGACTAAAATTTGATGAGGCTAAGTTAGGCGAAGTCATAAATATCAAATGACAGAGAAATTATACATAAAGTAGCAGCCATGGTGGAAAATTTGAACAGGAAAGATAAAATGTTTCAAAAAGAAAAAAATGTAGCAGAACCCAGAGAGCTTAGAAAAACCATATGAGAGGCACAAGGTCCTATGGAGCAGCATGAGACTGTTCTAGGAGTGAGGAAATATGCAAATTAAACGCCAGTGCTCTGTACACTGAGGGGAGTGAGTAGTTTAAAGAGGCCATTTTGGGCTGGGGATTTAGCTCAGCGGCAAAGCGCCTGCCTGGCAAGCGCAAGGTCGTGAGTTCGGTTCCCGGTACC
>NW_004955423.1:18418141-18473730 GCF_000276665.1 Chinchilla lanigera
GTGAGTTCGGTTCCCGGTACCAGAGAAAAACCAAAAAAAAAAAAAAAAAAAAAAAAAAGAGGCCATTTTAAAAAGAACATAAAAAGTTTGCTTGTTGCAAGTCCTTTGAGATTACATATGAGACGTTATATACAACACCGGTATGGTACTACTGTGCTATTCTATTAGAATAGTATTATAATACTGTTAGAATGTTAGATGTCACCTCGAAGCTCATGCACTCGAAGCTGAAACACCAGCATGGGTTTTGCGAGGGGACTCGATCATGGCGGTGTGATTCTGATCACTAGCTAGGTCCACTGATGAGTTTAACGTGATTTGGGAGGTCAAGCCCGGTCAGAGAAGGTGGATCAGTGGCGGTGCGGTCTAGAAGTGGCCTCATCCCTTGATTTCTACTTTCTTCTTGCCATTAGGCCATGAGCAACCTTCCTCTGCAACCCCACTTTGCCTTGCAGCCAGACGACTATGGGCTGAAACCAGCGAGGAATCTAAGCCAAAATAAACCTTCGCTCCTTAGAGCTGTGGGTGTTGGATATTGTGCTTTAGCAATAAGAAAGTGACTGAGACAAATGCTAAATACCTCAGTGCTGTGAACCAAAGAATAAAAGAAAGAAAAGCTTTCCTGGAAATGAAGAAATGGGTTACAAACTATGTTTGTCTTGGCTAAATAATTTCTATATATCCTCCAAACGTTCCTTTAATAATTCCATTAAATTTCCATAATAGCAAGTTTTCATACTTGGATAGTTTGTTTGTTGCAATTTTTAAGACTTCTAATAACTTTTCTCAAAATGTTTCAAACTTACATTTCTCTGTGTCCTAGTATTTGTATATTTTGAATTTGGTTTACTATAGTTTATACCAAGTTAATAGTGAAACTTGTAATAAAGTAAAACTGCTGTCCACCTTTTATGCTTTCTACTTCATTTACCTTATGTTTAACTAAAAACTTATCATTGGTTTTATTTACTGAAAAACTAAAGAGTATTTTACTGTCTTACCTAATATCTGATTATGGGCTATAAAATACACATTTATGCTGCATTTTGGTAGTTGATGTTATTACTTTTCTACCTTTCCTTGAGACAAAATGTTTATATAATGTTGCTAACTACATAAACACATTCTTTAGCTTTTCAAATCAGATTAATACAGTAATATCACATGTGGTGACTTTTCTAAGCATTATAAAGCCACCTGAAATGTTTATTTCAATGTTGATGGTGATAAAATTCTTTGAAAGACAGAAGGCAACTATACTTGTATAAATAAAGACATTTCCCAGGTATATGTGTTTTAAAAAGGATATAAAATATACAGGTAGACACTAAAGTTTTGAAATTTGACATAACTTTATTTTCAGGTTCAAAGGAAATAAGCTTCTGGGCAGTAGTTACATGATTTTAATTCATTTGGGAAGTTTCTATTTTCTAGTTTTCTCCTAATTCAGTTCTAGAGAGCTCCATGTATACTGCTTGTGGTTAAGCAAAGCTATCACATTAGTCAAAATTATATTTCACCCAGTCTTAATTTTCATCATGACCCTGCACAATGCCTGGATTCTAGTTGAATTTTTATTTACTCAAAAGGAACTAGGAAATGATGTCTTGGCAGACACTCTGATTGTTTGTTTTTAGTTATCTAGTTATTGTTCATCAAAATCCAGACTCGACTTGTCATTTGGTAGTGAAATACTGAGACTGTTGCTCTCATCACACACACAGGCACACACACACACACACACACACACACACAAATTTGCAAACTATTTCATCTCTTGTCTCCCCTCAGAGATTAGTCATCTTAATTCAGTTAAGGTTTTAATTTTTAAGAAGTTACATAATCATTTTTAAAAACTAAATTAACCGAAAGCTTAGACATTTTCTCAATTCACTCTTACATTCATGTACTACTTGTCAATCTGATCTCTTTTATACTATATACCAGGCATTCTCTCCTACTCACCTTCATAAGTGCTATTCCTGCTGCCAAAATGTAATCTTGTACCTTCTCTCCAACCTTGCACAGCAACAAACAAAAATAGCTCAGTTTTACTTTAACCACGAGTCTCATGTGAATGTCACTTCCTAAAGGATCTTTCCTAATTCCACTGACTGCTCCAGTGATAAACTATACTTTATTGTGGCTCTAGTCACAATTTATTGCACTTTATTTTCCTATCTTAATATTGATTAAACTGGAAGAACTTTGAAATAAACTTAGTACCTATCAAAGTTCCGAATATATATTTAATATGCAATGCATATTTGATCATTTGAAGTCAGGAGAGATAACAGTGGTTGGATTATCTATTCTAAATGAGGACCTTTGGAGGAATCTTACAGACTCATTTTATGTTTCAAATAATATATGTTGAACATATAATTTGTTTGCTTACATCTACTCTGACTTCCTCTGTAAAATGCTTAATGTGATTTATCATTAATAAATTTAGTGTTTTCATGAAAACTTGATTGCATGATTACAATGTCCATTGTAAAAAACGTAACTTTTAGTAGCACTGTCCCTTCACTGATATCTCCTTTAAAAAAAAAAACCATTGGGGGCTGGGGATTTAGCTCAGTGGCAAAGCGCCTGCCTGGCAAGCACAAGGTCGTGAGTTCGGTTCCCAGTACCGGAGAAAAACCAAAAACAAAAAACAAAAAAAAAAAAAACCATCAAAAGTTAAAATGTTGAATAATAAGTCAATAAAATAATACATAGGTATACTTGATGCTTCATATAGATAAAAATAGAGAAATGATATTTATTGATTGATTGATTGGTACTGAGACTCGAACTCACAACCTCACACTTGCCAGGCAGGTGCTGTGCCACTGAGCTATATCCCCAGCAAAAAAGGATTTTAAATGCTAAATTATAATCACAAAACACTGAACAATTAAAATAATAAAGTGACATACACAAACCATTTTAGGAAAAGCTTTGATCCAAAAATCTTAAGTAGGGTATGGAATAAGGTTTGGCAATAAATCATTTACCAAAAGCACATATTTGGACTTCAATTCTGAGAAGTGGGTGTTACTCAGCCGTGTCTCCGTTTGGAGATTCCTGGGAACTTTCACACATCCATCTTGAACTCTTCAAATATATGCTTTCAGGTAGGGAGCAGCAAGAAGTAAACCTGTCACCTTTTATTCCAAACTAGAGGAACTGCAGAACAGATGCCAAGCAAGCTAGAAGAAACAAAAAAGAAAATAAAATAAGGTTCCCAGGAAATTATGGCCATTTTCTCAGCATGGATTTACCTGCTGAGCCTGTGGGGGGAGGTAGGCCTGAGACCCTCAGAGAAACTTAGTCTGCGTTGTTCTCAAGGGGCAGCATCTCTTTGCTTTCTTGACAGAAACAAATACAAAGGCTCTGCAGGAGGGTACATTCATCTCAGGTCGCAGGAAACCTGAGGAAGACGTTCTAACGAGAACAGTGACCAAGAATCTATCAAAGTTAATCATACACTCAAGAAAATACTGCAACATGCGAGGAGAAACACGCATCAAAACAGACCCACACTGACTTCAGAGAGTGGAAATTTTAGGTATGGTTTACAAAGTAACTCTGCTTACTAACAACAAGGGAGAAAAAAACGATGTCTGTGATAAATGTATTTCCAGGGAAGGAAAAATTCTAAAGGGGATATAGCAGATGTAAATGAAAAGAAAACTCTATGAATTAAAATATTTAAAAAATCATAAATTATCATTTCACATTTCCCAAAATCTGCTAATGAAAAATTTTTCGATGATTGAATTGTTTTCATTTCAAATTTACATATATCATTTTTCCTGAAAAGAAAAAACAATCCTCAAAAATACTGATCAATTTAATACAAATGGTTAATAGCTTCAGTGTTATACATTTGAAGTTTTGGAGACAAGCAAATTAAAAAGTGATGTTTGTGAAGCTAAGCCCTCTTCTTTCCCAAACAGTAAGTTTTATTGATGAAGGGTCTTTATTTCACAATTTTGATATTTTAGAGACTAATAAAAATAATTGTATTGATTTTGCTATAATTCTCAAAAACACATGGACTCAAGGTTCAATGCAAAATGTACTTAGCATCAGACACCTGTTATTTCTCAATTGCTTTCTTAAACAAATTAGAAATCTGTTATGGTAATGGTATATTTTGTGCACTTCTTGAAATAAATAATGTACAGAAATCATTCAAATGCATACTCAGTGGAAAGCCATCTGGCTTCATGTGAATTTATGAATATTTTAGCTTGTTCAGCTAGTTAAAAGTAAAATCTGGCAGTAGGGACTATCATGTAGATTTGTGACAGCATTAAAAATGTTTCTGCAAAATTACTGATGGACACATCTATTAAGTATAGTTCCTTTCATTATGGATTGAATCCATGGAAAATATGTGCAGTATTACACAACTGATTTGAAGGTCATCATACTTCATCCTGAATTGGAACATGCATGTTTTATTAAAATAGCATCACATATAAAGAGAATCTTGACATGAGGTTGAACATTAGAAGTAATTTTGGTGTACAATGTGATGCAGCACTCAGATCCTTCTTCTGTGGAGGATTTGTTACCTCAGCTACTGGGCATGTTGCCAGGAAACAAGGCTTCTACTGTAGCCGCATTCCTAGACTGTTCCAATCACAGAGAAACATCTTGTCCTAGGTATTCTTTCTCTAGGTGCTTTCAGGAAATAATGAGGTGCCATATAAGTCCTGGCCAGTCAAGTCCAACTTGGTGTCGTTCTAGCACCACAGAGCTTCCTGGAGTCAGCCAGTGAAGCCTGTCATGGGGTTTGCATTCCAGTATGACTTCTGCTCAATCCTGCTCAATGGTGTCCTTGTGCAGTGCCCAAGGGCACTCCTCGGGAAATATGTTGCATTCTCACCTTCTGAAATCCAGCCCAGATTCCATTTCCCAGGAAATATTGTTACAGGTGTGATATCAGAACCCTAAGTATGACACAAGGGAAATATAACTTCCTACTTCTTAGATATCTGATATTCCAACTCGTGTTCTCTAAAAATTGAACAATGAATTCTAGGAACAACAGAGGTTAAAAGTTGGAAGATATTTATTGAGAGGGAGCCTAAGAGAGGCTGGAGAGGCAGGAGTGGGCCCAAATTGGTTGTCTGGGGACCCTACTTTACAGGGAAATTATATAGAGCAATACATATGTGGATATGACTCAGGTTACAGCTATGATTAACCAATAAGGATACAAGTATAGTTGCTTATATAACAGTGATCCAATCAGTAAATAAGTCACATAACAAGGGTGCATGGAAACAACACAGACTTTTTCTAGGAAATGATGGGTCCAGAGGTCTTGGTCACCCACCAGGATGACTAATGTCTACCTAAGCTTCATCAGACCTGGTGTTTTGCTTGCTTTTTGATGAAGTATGCAGACCTGGTCATCACATCTATTGGAGACCAGTATGCAGGGCTGGTCTCCAATAGATGTGTCTCCAGCCACAACTGAGATGTCTTAGCTTTGTTCTGGCTCTCCTGAGGGCTTAGTCCTATCTAACTGCCTATAATACTGCTGCCTAGCTTAGCTGTCTATAATAACATGATCTGAAGTCATTATCTAATCCTACTTCTTCACTAAAACAAGAATATCTTAGCAAAACTCCTGGCCAATTGCCTTCCAGTTACTCCGGTTAAACTGTTGGTGTTAAAGAGTGTATTATGTCATAGGGCAATCCACCGTGTTATTAAACAAAGTTTTTATAATATTACATAAAAGTTTTCTTCCTTGTAAGATTTGGAACAATATTAAATCAACTTCATTCTACTGGTTTCCTTGTTTGTGAATTAAATAACATTTCACTATTCAGTTTTCAATAATTTTTTTTTTTTTTTTCCGGTACCAGGGATCGAACTCACAACCTTGTGCTTGCCGGGCAGGTGCTGTGCTGCTGAGCTAAATCCCCAGTCCCTAGTTTTCACAATTTCTAGAGCTCTACTTTTAAAGTTTTTGAGAGATACATTTTCATAATTAGAAATGTATATTTGAGAAGTGATATCACATAGATAATTTGAGAATGGATGATATCTTAAAGAAATATTGTACAAACAGATATTCAAGCACTAATACTTTCTGCCTTCAAACGATATAAGGATCATGATTAGGAATAAATTAAAGAGACTTTAACAAAGGTGACTATTTTCTTAGGAAAAGAACCCATAGTGTGATGTGCCCTGCAGCTCACTAAAGAAAATATGTCAAACAAACAGTAGCTAATTAAGATAAAGGTTGCTGAAAGGGGAGGGTCATGTGAAGGAAAATAAGCCCAGTATTTACCAAAATGGAGAATATTTGGAATCTTCAGAACAAATCCGGCAGAGCTGTGGGCTGGAAGAGTGATTAAAAGCTTGAATTGGGTGGAGCACTGAATGGAGGACAGACAATTTATTCAACATATTTTAATGTAAGGCCAGCAGAAGAATTAAGTAATAGTGGCAGAAAACAGAATTGAGAAAGATTTTTTATTGTCATTGCTTAATTTAAAAACTAGCAATATATTTGTCTGCTAATGAGAATTATTCTGTAAAGGGTGATAAATAACAACACAGGAGAAAGAATTTACAGCCATGTCCTTCTTCATAAGAATGTAACATTACAAAGAAGTTGACACATTTGATTGGATACAGCACTAGTGTTAAATTATAGTATTTGGAAAAATATAAATATATGCTTACACGTGAGCTGTAACCTCCCTGAAGGTAATAGGTTACAGCAGCAAGACAAAGACAACAAAGCCTTATGGTGCATTTGTACATCACAGCATAGGCAACAGAATTGTCTCTGACTCAGTTGATAAGCTTTAAGAGCTGTTAGAGACTAACATTCTCTTCATGTTACTATTCATAGTATCCTTGAGGTTTAACTTAAGGTCCTCCAATCTCCATAGGAATTACTATCCATTCATAAGCAGCAGACTCATTATCTAGAAAAGAGTTGTAAATGTGATATGTAGCCAGTCAAACATTAACGACAGGAATAGGTTTTCCTGGAGAAAATAGGAGGCATTTGCTTCCTTTATACTCAACTTCCAAAATTAAAGAAAGTAGCTGTAGAACTTGGGGTTAAAACCTTCTAATAGAAGTGGATCTTGACAATGAAGAGTCCTTTGGTTTTGCTGAGTACCTTCATGTGTCTGGATGTGTGATCAGTCTAGTGTTTTGATCAGGTCATTGAGATTGCAGAACTGTGCAATTTTTTAGGATGAGAACAATTCAGGTACCTAAAGGGAGATAAATCTGACAACATGTATAGTAAGGCGGGTGATTGGTCAACGGAAAACAAAAGAAAAAGTTGTCAGACATAGTTTGGGGTACAATAAACTAGCCAGCAAAGAAATTCTTAGTGATGTGTGTGGTAAAGAATTTCTAAGAGATATTATTCAAAATTGTGTCTTCCTTGCTCTGATATAAATTCTTTTCTCTCTTACCAGCTTTCTTTGTAGCCCCAACTATTCAGAAAAATTTGCTATACATTGCACACAATTTGTGTGAAGTGCTTTTTATTTCCCTCAAGACAGTAAAATAATGCAGTAGCTGTAAGGAAGATGAAAAATTTAAGACCCACTTAGTAAAAAAATTGGCACTTAGCTCAGAATTAGAAGATGATATGCAAGACTCCAAAGAACTCACCACAAATGGAAGCTCCCAGCTAAAGATGGGCATAAGAATACAGGGTCTCCTGGAATTTCACAGGTATCTGGGAGAAGTTTTCGACATCTATGAATTTAGTTTAGAGGTTGACCTAATGCTGTCTATATTTAAAAGGCAAGCAAAATTCCAGCTAACGTATCATTACACACAGTAAATATGGAAATGGCTAAAAATACAAATGCGAAAAAGCGATGCCAAAATATCACCTCACAAAACTTCACAGCCAAAAGTTGAATGAATCACCAAAAGATAGCCTTCAGCAGAGAAAGATGAGATATATAAACAGAGTAAGTCGAGGAAGCCAGCCCGAGATGGCCATAATATCCTCTTCCTCTCAATGCCGAGTACAACTCAATGTCAGTCTTTGAAAATATCTTCTCCTTGTAGTTTCTCTGCAACTTTGCCTTCATGCACAATTATAGAAGACAGAGAGTTTATTATTACTGCATATAAGCAGAAATTATATATTATTACATATTATATATTATTATATATAATATATATTATATATTATACATTATTATATATTATATATAAAATTATATATTATTACTGCATATAAGCAGACTGGATAAAGGCTATTGCATTAGTTTAGGCAACTGTAGCAGTTCTGTGGGAGACTAGAAGTGCTTCGATTTTGGTTGTGATTTCAATGTGTAGACCACACTTGCTGAAGAACTGGATGAGATGAAGAAGGAAGAGTGTGAAGAATCATGTCTGATTTCTAGGTTTTTAATTTGAGCGACCTGTAGATGATTTGGTTACTTATCTAGATTGAAAAGATCATCAGGAATGATAAAGAAGATATAGGTTCTCTAATGAAAATACCTGCTTAAAACGTTTTAGTGAGGGAAGGATACAAAGGGGAAAATGTGGGTCCAAGTTTGTGCTTCAGTGTTGTGTATATTATGATAGCTAGCAAAGACAACTGCAAAAATATTGCCCATCAAATGTATAAAAAACACCTTTTCCTTAGGAATATGGCTAAAGATATAATTTTGCTTATTAATTTTTGTTATGGGAAATTACAGCATGTTATAGATTGATATTACAAGCACAGATTACTTCACAAGTTCATGGCAAATACTTACCTATTAAAGCATCAGCTGTTGTAATAAGTAAAAGCGAATATTGCTAAAACTCTACTTTCTCCCTCTCTGCCCTTTAACAGGCTAGTGTCCATAAACAGCTCTTGATTTGACTAGATAATAGCTAGAAGTTATACTAACATTAACCAGTTACAATGCGTGATGTTTTTCTTACTAAACGTTCTTAAAAATCGATGCTAGTGATATATAATTAGCAACTTAATAAGTCAATGTACGTGTATATTTAAAACTTGTTTTTTGGTCATTTATGACAGTCACTATGTTTTGTGTTATGTGCTTTCTTGATGTAGGTTTTACTAAAAATGTTTGAAACTTCTCTAAAGAACAGCGTATTGGTGGATATAATTTACTTTCTCACACCCCAAGGCTAAAAATAATGGGAAAGAAACCAATCATGTAAAACTTCATTGAGCAGTGCGACATTTCTCAACCTGCAAATGAAATGAACACTTACTTGATTTCAACCGAATTGTTTTTAAAGATTCTTGCCTCCAGATGTAAATGCTTTAATTCTTTCCTGGGCAATGCAACACTCTCCTGCGAGGAGGTAGTAAATTTAAAGTAACTTGAACCATACGAATGTTCTGTAGGGAGAAAAGAAGGCACATGGTGAATAAAACGAAAACAAAAATTATGTGTGCAGATTACTCAGCCACACACTGTTGGTTATAGCAAAGATTCTTAAAGCCTTTAAGGAGGCTGGGGATTCAACAAGCTTATCAGCCAAACATCACAAAATAGTACCCTAAGAATATAGATTAGAGTTCAGATTGTTTCAGCGATGAATTGAAGCACAATTGAAGGGGCCTAATTATGGGAGATAGCGGAGAAATGCTACCAGATGGACTGCATGAGTCTGCAGCAATCAGAAATGAATTGCTGTTTCAATCACTGTAATTTATCCCTTGTAAGGCTCAGCAATCCTTGCAGCCACAGGCTTCGAGAAGAGAGGCTCCTTGTCCAACCAACCTCGAAAGGAACATTGACTTGGTCAGTTTCAATCACTTACTTGGGCAACAATGGATGCGGGGTGAACATCCTCAGGCAGGAATGTCAACCTTCAAGGGTCTTCCTAGGGGCATGATAATAGTTACTACCAACAGGCACCTCCTCCCGTTGCCCCTCATCCTCCAAATATCTATAAGGAATCAGCTGCTTTTATTATTCCTTTACTCCAAATTTTAACAGTCATTGCTTACACACAGCAAGTTTGGGTTATTGTGTTTCAAATAGGTAACTCTGCAAGGAACAGAACTGGGACTTTCCAACCATCTGTTTTTAACATCTATATCTCTCTGTCTGTCTATCTATCTATATATGTGGAAATTCTTGTGTATATAAATAAATGAAAATATAAAAGCCACTGGCATAATAAAGAGTTTAGCACACAGAAATTGGAAAGTATAGGAAATAATCACTGAAGAAGTTAAAAGAATATTAACACAACTTCACTAAGTACAAACATTAGCAGTTGTGGTCTTCTACCCTAGTAGAAATTGGCTTTGCTTAAGCAAGATTTTATTTTATTTTTTATTTATTTATTTTTTTCCAGTACCGGGAATCGAACTCACGACCTCGTGCTTGCCAGGCAGGCACAGTGCCTCTGAGCTAAATCCCCAGCCCTTAAGTAAGATTTTAGAAGTACAAAAATTTCAGTTATGTTGATAATAGGCACCAATTATTTCTCTTATACTAAATAAATTTAATGAGTTTTTCATTACTAGCTTAGTTTTGGTGTAGACGAAGACTTGGTTTTAATGAACAACAAAAAGAACATCTAAAATTGCATAGTTTCAAGGATATTAATATTTTTTATTTTTTTGTCCAGTAATTTCACTGGATTAGATTGAAGTGTCATAATTATGTCTACACATTTTCAAGTCAAGCATCACGATATATGTGAAGGGTATCTGTGATTTTGTATAATATACTTAATAACTGTATACAAGACAGTCATACATGTATTTCTTGGCAAGTAAATTTTATTTTAGGCTTTACTGTTGAATTTGGTAATCTTTACACAATATGGGCTGTATGAACTACAGCAGATGAATAGGTCATCATAAATTGTAAGATTTTGGATTAGTGCTATCAAATTTTGTATATCACTTAGGAGTTTTGAAGGACTTTTTCACTTAATTTTTCCATGTCCTTTTTGAGTCATTGCTAATCTTTAGCTTCTCAGTAAGTTTATGGTGTACAACCATTTAAAAGCAACAGCAGTCCTTCATAAACATGAACATATTATTTAAATGCTGTGACTTTATGTAATAAAAATTACAACTCAAGAGGAACTATTTAATTATATGCTTGCACATTCAGGCCTTTTAATTACGATAAAATTCAGAGAAGGAAAAAGTATGTTTCTTTGTATTGAGAGGCTAAATGAAAATCTGAAAAACTGAAATTGTCACAAAATTTAGTCATTTCTTATCAAAAATACTTCCCGCCTTATAATATACACTACACTCAGGGATTGAATATGAGTAACTTCACATTTTTACCCCTAGGGCTTTTAATAAAATACACATTTAGAGTAAAATCATTTCCTAATTGTTTTCCTCCATTTCTCAACATCCCTGAAAGTAGAATGTGTCTTACAATTGACAGTGTTTTACAAGAACCATTAGTACGGCAATAGTCATGAAATCCTAACTTGCTTATATGTGAAACTGATCATAGCTGTGCTTGTGAATATCTCTTCAGTTTAGTATGATGTATGTGTGTACTGATACTAACCAAATAAATACCAAACCCTCAGGGCAAGGGACACTTATAAATCTTTAGAACAATACAATTTCAGCTAGGATCCATATATTGTGCAGGAGTTACAAAAATCTATACTAGGTGAAATATAATATTGAGCACTTAATGAATGATAAATACATATTTCCTGAAAGCTCTGCAAGTTTATCAATAAATGCTAAGCAACAGCTGTATTATATTTTTATTTTCTCCCTAGGAAGAATCTTGAAAAAAGAAAGCAACAACGGACACATGCAGACACATACACTGAAATCTAACATCATATATGGGTCACCAGTTATCTTCATAGTGACATTGATATATCACTTTGTCAGAAAACTCCCTGCAACCTTGAATTGAATCCACCTATTTTCTAGGGACATAACTAAGGCAAAGATGAAAATGATTCTGGCAAATACTAAAGCATCAGTATGAGAACCTGCAGAACAGGTTTCAGGTATCTGTAGCCTGGTAGAAAATCTAGGTAATTGTGTAGTAGGCATTCTTACAAAATGCAGCTTATATTTAGGTCTACAAGAGCTTTTTCAATTAAAGTAAAATAAATTTCTACAAAAGTAATACATCTTAGATTTTTTTAAAAAATGGCAGCTTTACTAGTAACTTTGATAGCACAGAAGACAGTACCAAGTGCACCGATAGGTAGCAATTTCTGAGTTGACAGTAGTTCAGAAGAATCTGAATCTGAGTAAAAACCTGCAGAATTGTCTTAGCAATATCTCCATATTTTATTTTTTGTTCCTTTGTGTGTATACTGAAGGTTGAATGATAAAAATCTATGTATAAATGTATCTAAACGGTAGATCCAATAAATGTAACTTTCAAGTAACAAGAAAGCATTGTCATACTTTATTGATAGTACCTTTTCTCTTGTAGAACATAAAATAGTGATTTTTAAACTAATAGCACTTCAGGTAAAATTAGTTTTATTTAACATATCCTGCAAATGTTCTAAAAATAGCTACTATATATTTTATTTTATCCTTTCAAAGAACTTTGAAATATGTATATATATATATCTGTAAATAACTGAGGATTTCAGACAAGTCATTTTTAATTTACCAATTTTTATATTGACACTTATAAATAAAAGTGGCAAAGATCAATTCTTATTCCGATTTGTCATTGTAAAATACAAAACTCTGACAAAGTTTGTCTGTTAGACTTTGATATGAAGACATTTCAATCATATGTATACCAAGACAGGAACACATAGTGTGGGATTACAGCCAGTTTTTATTACCTTGACGTTGTTTATCATCTGTGTATTATCTGGGTTTTCCTATTCTCTCTCCCTCCTGCTGGCTATCTTTTGGAAAATTCTAACTTCTCATCATCACCATTAGTACGTGGACAGAAAATAAGAAAGGGAAAGTAAAATCAGTCTACCTGGCAACTTAATTCTATTAAAAGGATTATTGAGAGGATAAAAGTAATGTCCACAGTGAAATTACATGATTAGAGAAAATTGATGATACATGAACATATTAAAGGGCATAGATAGAATATATATACTGGATCAAAAAAAAAAGATGCAAATACTTAGCAAGTTTAGTGCTCTTTTATCTACTAAACCACAAAAATGAAAATATATTGGGCATTAGTTTAATCTGATTTGTTAGCTATGAATTTTTTTCTGAAAGAGTATTCTTGCAGTGTTCTAGAGCACTTGCAAGACCCTGAGATATGCCATTTTTGTTAGTATGTAAAAATAGTACACTGTGAAAATTAGTCAAATATTTATTAGATGAACAAAACAGTGCTCCACAAATCCATCCTTATTAAAAATTAAAATAGTGGAAAAATCTATCAGTACCCCTTTTCCGAACTTTGTCTTGTAATAATCTTCCATCAAAGGTAGTTTATTTGTATTTTTGTTATTAATATTATGCTGCAGTAATTACATTAGCACTGTCATTAATTTGCTTTACTGAAACAAAAGAGATTTACAGAAAATGCTGTTTTTGGAATCTTGCAAATATATATAATACATATTTAAGATTATCTTCAATATATACAATATTTAAGATACCTCTAAGTGAGGTTTATTTTTAATTAAACTAATTTCCAGAAAAATTTTCTCCCTGTAAGCAATCATGTCTTCTACATCTTTGCAGAGGAGCATTTCTTCAATAGATATCAGCTGATAGCTACTCAGATTGAAGGGTGAATTGCTCTTCACAGCATTTAACATCTTCAGGGACGCTGTAACTGATTCACTCACAGAAGAACAAACTGGGAAAATGCGAGCAGTCCACAAACTGAATTGTGCCTTGCTTCCTGAAAACAGCTCCTCTGTAACTTTAAGATTCCAAATCTCTAGACATGACAGAAAACTGATTCCAAAGAACTGAAGGAACTTTATATCTAATAATGTCTTAACGTTGCTTTTCAAGTTGTCTTGCACTCCAAATGCCATAGTTGAATACTTCACGTGTTCATTTTTCCTCAAGCTGACGGAATACAGAAAAGAATATGCAGGCACAACACTGGAAATGACAGAAGAACTGCTAATAATGCAGTTTTCTCCAATACACACATCCGGCCCCAGTCTGGAATATTCTACAACCGAGCCAGGTGCCACGGAGCACCCTGAATCCAGTATACTGTGAATGATACAGGATGTCTTGCCAGAACATTCTGGAATATATGAAAGGATACTAAAAGCTACTGATTGCAAACCAAGCTCTAGCTTTAAACTGCTATCTGAAGTAAAATGGAACAAATATTCTTCAGTTGTTCCGATGTGATAAAACTTAGAGTTATTAAGAACAACAACATTTAGTGATGTTCCTTTAAGAAGATGAAATATTCTCTGCCTTACATCTATCAACTTGGATTCTTCTTTAGTGACATTTGACATATTTCTGGTGTACTCCACAGTTGCTCCAGGTCCCAAAGCCTGAAGAAAGTCACCATACGCATCTATTTCACAGTTCAGTGTGCCCATTTCTTCATAAAAAGCAATTAACTTTTTTGCAGAGTTATGATCCATGTAAAATAGGCTATCGGTATAGACATACTCAGAGTCTAAGTGAAGACAGACAGCATCTCCCCTTGCAAAGTCTTGTGGACAAAAATTTCCAGGTCTACACACAGCATTAAGTTGATGCATCTCTTCTATGCTGGGCTTATGAAGGAAACGGTGGCAACACCTATATTCAAGATCTCTGTGCTTTAAATCATGAAAAGGATCTAAGACAAATACTCCATGTGTGGTACCTACAGCCAAACTAGAAGGATGAGCTAATGCAGTGAAGCCAGGTTTGTCAAATCTAATATACTCAAATTTTCCAATATTATACAGTTCAATATCATCTGCACAAGTGACCACAATGCCAGGATTCATATGTGAGGGGAAATCAATGTACATGGCTAGTTTTAATTCCAACATCTGATAAATGGGGTTACCAAATGGTAAAGCAGTGAAAATTTTCCCCAGAGCACTTGCGTTTGGAAGGCGTTGACTGTAGCCACCTATCAAAGTATAAAAGAAAACAAAAACACAATTTAAAAATGTTGCTGTTTATAAGATTTTCAAAATCCAGAAACATTTGTTACAATTCAAACTATCTCTAGCAGTATTTAATGTATACTATAACTCAGGAAATAACAATGTAATCCAGATTAAAAATTCAAAGAGCAATTTTATAGCTATTTGAGATAATGCAGGTTTTATTTTTTTTCCAATATGGACTGTCTTTATTATAGGAAATTAGTATCAACCCCTTTTTCTTATTGTTTTGTCTTTTATTAGTATATATTTGCAGTACATAATCTTTGCATTCCCTGTGTGGGGTTGGTACATTAACACATCTTCATTCCTTTTTACATCCCTTTCCCTTCTTCCCTCTCTCCTTCCCTCCCTCCATCTCTTGATCCCTTTTCCAACGATCTCCCTATCTCATATTATCTCTCTTTTATCTTACCATTCATTTATAATTTGGGTTTCTCATGTAAGAGAAATATTTGCAATATTTAAGTTTGTGTGTCTGATTTGTTTCACTTAACATCATGGTTTTAAGATACAGTTTTAAAGATTCTAGGTTAGGGAAAAATTTGAATATACTATAGAGCCTATGAGTTGTTCTGACTCAATAACAAGTAAAGACCATGTATCTACATTTTAAACTGTAAATTTTAAGAATGTTTAAACTCATACATTAAAAAGCTACAGGAAAAAAGTTATAAAAATACAGTACACGAATTCTAAAATATAACCCCAAAATATAATGATATATAATAACGTAATTCTCTATTAAATATTTATTTCAAGATGTAAATGTCTTCCTTTAAATTATTATACACACTTAAAAATAAAGGTACTTGATTCAATAATATTTAAACAATTTATACCTGTTTTTCATTTAGACTTTTCCTTCTAAGAAGAGCATAAATTAATTTCTTGAAAATTGTTCTCTTAAGTACATTAAGTATGTTGCACTATTTCTCTGTAACTATCATGATAGGCAGCCCACCAGAATAAAATGTCAGATAAAAATGAGTTCAAATATGGTTCACCACTTTTTAGCCATTTACTCTTACAGTTACTCCAAGTCAGCAAAGAAAGAATAATACTTGCCATATTACATTTTATGAAATCATTACCACATATAAAGCACATCGCACACAGTATATTGATGAACAAAATCAAAGTTAATAATAACTTTCTATTGTTTCCTTTTCCAAGACTAACCAACAGTAAATTTGAACACTGAAAGAACTAGCTACCACTGCCTGCCAATATCTACACTGATTCAGGACACTAGGTAGATACCAAAATATATAGATGCTCAAATCCCTTATATAAAATGACAGAATATATACATGTAACCTACATCTATCCTCTTTTTTGCTTTAAATCATCTCCAGATTACTATGATATCTAATTAATAACATGCAACTATTTGTAAATAGTTATATATTGCTTAGGGAACAATGACATGTTTAGCACAGATCCATCCATTTTTTCCCCTTAAAAATTTTCCATCTGTGGTTAGTTAAGTCTGCAAATGTGAAATCCACAGATAAAAAGGACTTACTATATTTTCAACTATGCTTGTCTGGTGTCTAATTAAATTTTTAAAATAAATTATTAATAATAGCTTTTTTTAGAAACAAAATCATAAACTCAATTGTATTATAATCTTAGTCTTGAAACCGGAGCTTAAACGCATTACATTCACATCATTCTCATAAAGAATCATGATTATATACATGAATTGTAAGAATCAGAAAGGGCTTCAGGAGCCATGGAGGTAAGTGGTAGTAAAATATGTTTTCCCAGACTACTGTTAGTCCATGACAAAGTCTTTATCAGTCCTCTAGCATACAGAGAAATAACAGAGGTTTTATGCAACCGAAATTTTCATAAAGCAGAGATTAAAAGAAATAGAAAAGAATAGAAGAAAAACAATAGAAAAAAGTTATGTAAATGGAGAGAAGGAAGATTGAAAGGGAAGGAGAATGAGAAAAAATAAACCATGTATTATATACAGGTACAAATTCTGTATGACGCATGCAATCATTATGTATGTCAAAAATATACCACTAATTTATAAAAGAAGTATTTTTGATTGTGTAGAAATGTGTAGGCTATTCAAGTAAAGAACATTAAAAAATAAAAAACTATCTTTATTCTAAGATTATTTCTTTCCATGTCTTCTGCTTTAAAATATCCTTCATTATGTGTTTGTGTTTCTTCTTATTTACAACTCTGCTAAGGACTGTAACCTTTGGAAATCAAAAATTAGACAAATGCAAGACAGAAGGTATTGGCAAAAGTCTAGTAGCAAGTGTGTTAAACTAGTCTCTTACCCATAGCAAAATCCCCTCAAAAGCATTCCTGAGAAACGATCATATTTTGATGAGCTTTGTCTTAAGAAAAAAGAGCTTTCTATATATATACCAAAGATAAAACAATATCTGCAAAACAATTGATGATGTATGAGATAGATCTACAATTTGAAGGATAATTTTTGTTTGGTTGGTTTTATTTTTTAGTACTGGGAATTGAGCTCAGGACCCTGCACTTGCCAGGCAGGTGCTATGCCTCTAAGCTATACCTCTGGCCTAAGGATAAATTTTTTGAGAAGCATTGTACTACTTGGAACCTAGGAACACTAAGAAAAGTATGAAATATTTTTTTTTTAAAGAAAATAACTTCAAATAATACAAATAATTAACAGGAGAAAAAAGTTATTTGCATGACAGCCAAAAGTCCTAATATATCAAAAGCAGAGGATTTAAAAGAAAACATCAATTAATAAAGTAAATTTTACCAGAGTGAATTAATAGTATAGTGAAAGAATTCCATTTATCTTCATATAGCTTTTCCAAACATCGAAGAGCACACAGGGTTGATCCTCCATTTCCTTAAAAATAATTTTAAAAGCACAATTTATTTCATAGATATCCACTAAAAGTTTATAATGTTGGTAAACTTATGACTTTAAAGGTATTGCTTTAGCTATAATTACCTAGGTAAACAGCAATAGTATTGGCAAAGAATAAAATTAATATACCTTACAGCAGAAAAAAAATGAGTAATTATTATAAAAACTCAGAGAATAGTCCTTGGTAATAAATAATTAGGTAAAATTTTCCCCAAAACTGTAATTGAAAAAGAAAGATGAATTATATGATCTGTAACATAGTAAGACTCTTCAGTATAAACATTCATAGGCAATAACAAATCCTAAAACCAATTTAAATAATTCTTCCATATGACATAATCAAATATATAAATTAGCTTTTTTAGGAGGAGGTGGTTTGGTACCGGGAATCGAACTCAGGATCTTGTGCTTGCCAGGCAGGCACTTGTGCAGCTGGGCTATATCCCTGGCCCCTAGCTTTTCTTTTTAAAACTATTTTAAGAACTTGGTTTCCAAAACAAAATATCTTGTAAACAATTAATTCACTACTTACTACTACCACCATAGACAAGATATTTAACTGTGGGGTTGGATTTGGGAGGGACTTTAAGAGCTCAACTAATGAGATCCAAAGAAATAATCACCATCCGAATAAATTGTACTAAAAGTAATAAAATTCTCTTTTTAAAAAATTTTTATCTTTTTGAGACAGGGTCTCACTTTGCAGTTCAGGCTGGCCTTGAGCTCACTTTGTAGCCCAGGCTCATCTCCAGCTTGCAACGATCTTCCTGCCTCTGCCTCCGAAGTGCTGGGATTACAGGTGTGTGCCACCATGCCAGCCTAAAATTCTCTTTTAAATAACATTCTGGAAATTTTTCACTGTTAAGTCATAATTAGTACAAGCAGCTGCTATACTCTTTATTTTTCTGAGAGTCAATTTAAATTTATATTTTAATATTTGTAAAGGTCATGGGTCAAGAAGTGTAGCTTATAAACGGTAAACCACAGAAAGTATTTTTTCAATGATTATTCTGCCCAAAATCTATGTATAAATCTGTCCATAAAATGCATACCAATTTTGGATCCAGCAGGATCAACAAAAACATGATATTGAACTCCAAGGGGTAATTCCTTTCTCTTCAGCTTTTCTGACAGCTGCTGCTTATAAGCAAGTTCCTGCTTTTCATCAGCAGCTGTTAGTACAACTATGTCCCAGAATTCTCCAGCTCCCACAGGTTTGCCTGTTTGGGAAAAGCAACAAAATGATAACAAATATGATCATAATTATCTACCTATTATAGGTTTATTTCAAATAAAAAGGAAAAATAATATTTATTACCATTTTCAAAAATGTAACTGCTACTTTTGAAAATTATGAAATTATTGTTGGCCTACCAATACCATTGAAAATAGTTCTACTGAATATTGACTATAAATTATTTTTTTTCTCTTCCTTTACATTTCTCCCTGGTGTAATGGCCCAGAATCCCATTTCTTTAAAAATTCTGAAAGATTTAATGCAATGTTTCTTGATTAAGTGAGGTTCTTTTAATTTGCCAAAGATTATCATTTCAATCCTTAAAAAAAACATACAAAGAAAGAAATAACTGAATACTGAGCTTTAAAAATAAATTTTCATGTACCTACCCCACCTAATGTCCCTTGGGTAAGAAAGATTCAACGCAAGGATTCATTCCTTTAGTGCTACTTGTTTATGTGAGTATTTCATCTTTTATTACCTTAGCATGAACTATGTAACCTTACCTAGGCTATTAGAATATGACACAAAATCATGGTTAACGAAAAAGGTCAAAAACCCCTGATGATCTCATTAAAAGACAGAGTATTTTTAGTAAGCAGCTGGAATCTCTTCTTTACCATTAAACAAGATGAAAAAGGGCTTTTATTAATTTACAAATGAGAACTGTCAACTAGAATCTAGCAGTTCTGAACATTTTATTGTTATCCAAATGCTAGTCCCTGTATTTTTTAAGCAGTCACTAACGTAAAAAATACAAAAAATTTTACTACACAATCGTATAGGGAATGCCAAATGGCACAGCCTTTTTTTAAACACTGAGCAAATTCTTACACCATATTCTCTGACTTGTTCCCTCTCCCCTTCGTGTTTACATTAGGGAACAAACTGGTGAGACAAGTAGAGAGGATAGCAGAAGAGGAAAACTAGATTTACTTATAAGGTTCCAAATATTATATTTCAGGCCTTTTAGATTTTTAAAAATAACTTCTATGAGCTAATCAATGTATTTTTATAGCTTCGTGATACCAATAATTTTCTTCCCCACCCTCCTCCTTTATTTTAATATCTATTCGATAACAAATGAAGTTAAGGCAATAAGGCGAACGTGAAGCAGGGGACAATGATAGAATAAAAACGCAAAAGGTAAATATTAGCTATTCTTGAGTCAGTTTCCCAGTACTGCAGTTTCCCAGAAAGTGGCAGTCGGGCAAATCTCCCGGTCTTTAGGGCACCCTCCCTCCAGGCGGCCCAGGAAAGCTGAGATTCTTCTTTGGTACCTCTCAGTTCTGAAAACTTCTGCAATTTTCTTTGGGTGGCTTCCCGCAGAGACACATTGAACGGGACCCTAGCGGCCGCCATAGTATCCGCTTCCGGGTCCGGGTCTCGCAGCACGCATGCGTGTAGGGCTCTCTAGAGCCAGGACCCGACAAATACTGCTCCTGGAAAATACAGCCCCGCCCTTTTTTGCGTCCCTCACGTAACCACGCCCCCTAGGGCCTCGCCTCTTTCAGGGAAAGCCTTGACGTTCTGCGCCCAGTGCTTGCCACGTTTCCCTGGCAACGGTTCTTGGTCTCAGAAGACCATCTAGCAATTTGTGGGACTGCGCCGGGTCTGGGCCGCCCTTTCCCGGTTCTTAAGACCTTGAAGCCGGGTTGACCCGGTGAGTGGTTCAAGTCAGGGGACACCACTGTTGGAAGCGACCCACCAGAGAAGATGAAACCATCACCGAGGTTCCTCTTTTCTCTCCCAGGGTGATTCCTCCCCAGTGGTTTATGTGAGTACTTAAACCCCAGTGGGGTTTGTGAGTACTTAAACCCCAGTGGTTTATGTGAGTACTGCTCCCCAGTCGGGAGCAGCGGAATCACTTCCCAACAACGGCCGTCTTGTCAGCTCATGTCTAACTCTGGGTCATCTGGAGAGATCTGTCCCCCACACAGCGTCGAGATACCCAGTCTGAATATTTAAGCTTTATATTCTTTTCAGGAAGTTGAGCTTTGTCCCCGCCGCTCACCATCGGTGGAGCCACACCACCCCTCTGCTTGGGTTCACCTCATATGTGCACAAGCCGCCCTCCCAGGCAGTGTCAGTGAAGTTGTGTAGAGTTCAGTCACCAGCCAAGTTTTGTTGAGGTATCACAATTAGTACCTGATTTAAAGAAAATACAGCATTCAATTCCAACCTCAGAACTCGTTCTACTGCACCATACAGTTTGATTTATTTGAGAAACCACATCTTCATTAAAATCTTTATCAAGAACATAGTAGTTAAAGCCCCGCGGACTTTCTTTAGTTTTTCTTTTATACACTAAAAACTTGACTTTGATATTTAATTATCTGACAGTGAAAGCCTTCGTAAAAAAGACAAGTTACCCTTTCAGGGTTTTGTCATTTAAACTTTTTGTTAATAAAAATAATTCATTCTCATTGAAGAACATTTAGAAAATTTGAGTGAGGTAAAACTCTGCAGAAGAGAAAGTTACAAGATAGAATTCCAGAGGTAACAAAGGGACATAAAAAGGATTTTGGCTTATACTTTTGAATGAAACAAAGCTATTCTAGGGTTTTAATGTGACTTGCCTTATTTTCGAAAGACCATTCAGAAATATGAGAATAGATTGTAGTGGGGATGGAGCAAGGAGAAAGGAGAGACTTGTTGAAGGCGGTTGCAGTAACACACACCATGACAGTTGTTGAAGGCTTGGTCCAGAAGCTACCAGTGCGGTTGGTGGCTAATCGGTCAGACTGTGGATAGTTTAAAGGCAAACTGTAGGTTAATAGAGTGAGAGAAGAGGAGTCAAAGTTGGCTGCCTGAGGGCAGAGTGGCAACTGAGATGGTGAATGCTACAGATGGAAAATGTTGTTGGGGTGGTAAGGACAGGCTGTGATTTGATTTTAGACACATAGAAGAAACGTGTATGCATATATAGTGGAAATGTGTGTGTGTGTGTGCGCGGCTGTGTGCATTATTCGGGTGTAGTTCACCAAAGAGGTCTGGGCTGAGATAACAGTGTTGTGAATTGTCAGCATATAGGTGGAATTAATTTTTCACTGTGAAACTAGGTTGAGATCCAAGTGGAATACAGGTCAATAGTGTATGTTTGTGAACTGTACATTGTAAGGTCAAGTGAACAGTGACAAATGTGCTTATAGAAAAAATTAATGCAAAGAACAATACAGATGAAATAGTAGACTCTATTTTGTAGTGTATCTAATAGAGCACTGACTGGATCTAGGAAGGACAGCATTAGAAAAAGATATTATTTTATGTCAGTACAACTACATTGCTTATGCTGAAAGTAACTTCTACCACATTACCATCTATGGGGTTTTTTTGCCTTCCTTTTTCCCTCAAAGTTTCATTAATTTTTATGTAAAAATTTTTTTAAAATGCTGAACCCTGAGTAGTAAATATCCTCAGCAATAATTGTAGCGAATAATTATAGGAAATTAGGAACTTTAAATTTATTTTCATATCATAAAACTGAGATACTATGGCTTAGACAGTTTTAAGCTACAAGAGTGTTATTTTAGTGAAGCATGTTGCCAAAGAGACTTTACCAGGTATCGGCCAGAGGATTATTTTAGAAGAGTAAAATATATCAGTCTAGCTAATTCGTAAGCCCACTCACTCTGCGTAAATCAGATGCACAGGCAACTATGTAATTGTTAGAGTGTACATTTTAATAAGCACATTGAGCAAATTTTACTGTCAATGATACAGAACCACACAGATATCTTGTTAAGAATGGAATCCTCCAGGGAGGACATTTTTCAGAATCTAACAATACCTTGTAGATTTCACAAATACCAGATTGGTCAGTTTGCCTCTTGACTTGGACATCCCAATGGACTTACAACATTCACAACTAACCTTATTTTTATCAGTTTTCAAGCCCTGGACTTGATGCAAATCCAACCCAATACCATTTAGTGTCTTTCTATATTAACCTTTTTTATGATTTCTTGGTCTGCAAGAGAATTACCCCCAAAAAGAGATGTATACATCCTGAGATAGCAGAGTTTAGCACATCTTATTAACAAAAAATTAACATTTAGAGTTTTCTGATGAATTAAAGATAAATGTTTCAATATTTATTTGTTTTTTTATCATGCCTGCTTTCTTTATCATGTAATTAATTCCGTTTTCCCCCTGGGATTTCCTTTAAAAGAATTTTGAGATTTGGGAAACCTAAAGTTTTGTTTCTTAAATTTCTTTATATTATTTTATTTTATTAGTACTATCCATATTTGGGGTACATTCATTCTTGATACATGGGACATGTACAGGACACATTTTATTTCTTTTTATGTCAACGTCCCCTCTCTCATTTCTCCTCTGTCAGTGGTGTAGAACACTCCCTACTTGCCAGATTTTCAAAAATTCCTAGTCATAAAACTATATTCATACACACCTACCCCAGCATTTTGTCTGTGATATGCACTTATGCCAATTCATCAAAACAAAATTGTCTCAATACATCTGTTGTCAAAAGTGTTTTAAAAATAACATTGCTTTAGTTAATATAAATTGAATTATATGTTATAGAAATTCTAAATTCATAACTCTATCTTTTGCATGATTTCATTTCACATGCAAATATTAGCAGCTACTTTGATAATTCTGTGTCATGTGCAGAATTTTACTTGCTTAATACTATTTTTTATAAAATCTGTTTTTTCTATATATATCATCGAAGAGTTTAATATTTTCTTAATAATATACATGTATTCCTAGCACATAAAAATTCTAGAGAATGAGTATTTAAATCTAAAACTGGTGTAGGCATGGTGGCGCATCCCAGCACTCAGGAGGCTGAGGCAGGAAGATCACTGTGAGTTTGAGACCAGACAGAGCTACAAAGTGAGCTCAAGGCCAGCCTGAACTGCATAGTGAGACCCTGTCTCAGAAAGACAAAAGAAAAATTTCGTTTATAACTGGTACAATCAGTAAGACATTTGTATGAAAATTTCTTCACAATATTAATTATATGTTATTTAAAATAGTAGTGATATACAGCATACATTTTTTATTTCTTGGTATTTATTTTAGATATTTCTTAATTAGAATCTTGTATAGTTTTCACTTCTTATATTTGGTACTACTTATTTTACATGGAAAATTTAGGGGTAAAGATGAAACTTAGGAGTCATTTCCTTTTTATTCTATAAGTATGGTTTATATAATGTGATTAAGAATGATATTGTAGCATTCTTCTAAATTTAAGTTTTATGACCTATGTGTGTTTATCTTGGTGAGTGAATTTTCTGTGTAAAAACTTGAGAAGAATATATTTTCTGCTATCAAATTAAGTAGTGGATGTCAATTAAATCTGGTTGCTATTAGGTAAATTAATAAGGAAGAAAATAAGAGCTTTTAATTTTAGCTTCCTTAATTCTGTCTTGGTTTGTTTGTTATGCAAATCTGAGTTTTGAACCTTTAAAACACCTTAAAAAATTAGGAAACTTAAATGTTTTCATTCTTTTTTAAAGAATTTCTTAAATCATAAAACCCAAGTGTGTTTAATTACAATATTTAATTCTTACACATTTTTGCTGAGATATATTTTTTAAAGCTAAAAAGTAGACATTGTACAAAATGGAAAGAAAAGGCATTGAATTAGGAAATATGATTGTCTCACATTTAGACTAATATCCCCTGAGCCACACTGGTTTTTAATTCTTACAAATTTCTTTTCTGATTCTGTATGGTACAATAATAGCATAGGCATGCCATTGTACATTAGTAGAAACCTACAGAAGATAAGAGAGTAAGCCCTATTGTAAAATATGAACTATTTTAGTTAATAATGTACTAATATTGATTCATCAGTTGTTATCTTGATATAGTATGAGTTTATCTAGATTTTCTCATTTATTTTCATTTGAATTATGTTGATTTAATTTACCTGCACATGGTAGAAATTTATTCTTAATCTTTCAAGGAGCCCCCAGGTAGATGACTTGAGGTTATACATTTTTTCTATACTATCATTACTGACTTCCTTTCATGAAAGCTGAAATTGCCCATAAATAATTAGATCAAAATCATATATATATATGAGTGATATCATGTAAGATTATGTACTAAAGTATTGAGCCACAAGTTTTAGATAAATTTAATTAGTCAAACTCACATGCTTTTAGATTTCTGAATTCTAGATGCCTAATGAAATTGCCATAAAAATACATAATATGATGGCAAATTGTCCTTTTAAGAAATAAATACTGTTGATTACATTTGGAAATCTATATTCCAATTTAATTTTATCTGACTGCATTTTTTCACCCTTTCTCCAATATCTGTTGTTCTCTTGCCTTGTTAGTTGTTTGGTGAATATTTTTTTATTTACTTATACATAAAGCAGAATGATTTTACTAGCTATGTTAAAGTACGGCTTTGCTTGTCTCCTTTTTTGTTTCCTTCTATGGAAGTGGTATGGGTTTAAGTAGGTTTTTAAAGGTGATGAGTATTTTAAACCATTATCCATTTATCCTAGATGTTTCATGGAACAATCATAGAGGAACTAATCAATCATGAAGAGTGGAGTCATTATAATGAGAATATCATAGAAGATCAGAAAGATTTTGTTTTTATAAAATTCAATGGTCTTCACTTAAAATCTATGGAAAATGTGCAATCATGCATTTCTCTTAGAGTGTGCATTTTCTCAAACAATTTTATTACAGATATACATCCACTTCAAACTTGTATAAAATTAATCAAACTTGATCTCCATGGAAATCAGGTAAGCAAAAATATTTAAGATATTTGTATCTAAATAAAGTTTATGTATGATACACACTTGTGTTATCGATTCACAATATTTTCCAGGTTTTTTTTACTTAAATTATAAACAAAAATTTTAAAATAAATTTAAAAGCACCATGTGCATAGACATGAAATTAAAAATATGAACAAATTTTTAAAGTAAAAATAGATGGGGGCTGGGGATTTAGCTCATTGGCACAGCACCTGCCTGGCAAGCGTGAGGTCACGAGTTCAATTCCCGGTACCAGAAAAAAAAAAAAAAAAAAAAAAAAAAAAAAAAAAAAAAAAAAAAAAAAAAAGAAAAGAAAAGAAAAAAATGAACAGTGCATGGTTTGGTGTATTTTACTTCTTAAATTTATAGACTGTATAAAAATACTTCTTGACTCATTAATTCTTCATTTCAGGAGTATATTAGAAAAGTTTAAAGTCAGCCTGTTTCCAAGGAAATTGAACTGGAATATGTATATTATGATAGCTTATGGGGATAATAATATCCCTTAGTTATTGTGGGCTGATTAGGTCTGCATTCTCCTGAATGAATGTACAGCAAAGGCTAAATAAAGAAAGGCAAATGGAATGATTTCAGGGCCCCAGGATGATTAAAGCCCTCTCACATAATTCAAGATTCTTTCAGGGCTAAGACCATGATCTTCTCTGGGTGGCCCATATTTATTTGGTTATCAGAAGAAGGGAGTGGAGTACTCAAGAAGGGCAGAACCACTCAAGGACTTCTCTAAGTAAGGTACGAAGTTAATCCACTGAAGAATCAGATGCCTGAGGCTATAGTCTTATCTAGTTGAGATCTGACCCAGGTGTCCTTGGTTGTGATCTTGTCTGTCCTTTGAGGATTTCTGGTTTCATCCATCACTACAGGTTCTAGCAGGATTATTGACTCATGGAGGTTCACTTACTGTGAGTCCGCCATTTCCAGATAAGGAGCCTGGGCCTTGGACAGATTCACAGGTGAACACAGAAAGCCAATTGGTTAATATTAAATCCTGCTCAGAGGCACTTTGTAGTGGTCTCCAACAATAGCTTATTCCAAATTCTCAATGTATAGATAATGGAAACCTTTCTTTTCAATAATAAATTAGAGTTTTGCCATTTGGAAGGAACTTAGTTTTTGATGTTTAATGTTTTACATTTTCTGTGTAATTTGTAGAAAAGTAATACTCTTAACTAAAATATTTTTTAATAATATTTCAGATAAAGAGTCTACCAGATACTGATTTTTGGAGTGGATTAAAGAATCTAAAACTCCTCTACCTTCATGACAATGGCTTTGTTAAGCTGAAGAACTTATGTGCATTATCTGCCTGTCCAGCCCTCATTGCTCTCACCATGTTTGATTGTCCAGTAAGCCTTAAAAAAGGGTACAGACATGTTCTTGTTAACAGTATATGGACTCTCAAAGCGCTGGATCATCATGTGATTTCTGATGAAGAAATAATTCAGAACTGGCCTCTTCCTGAAAGATTCAAAACATGTAATGACCGACTTTTCTTTAACTTCTGCCCTGCTTTAAGAAAGGTAATTGGCTGCATTGATTTCATTTTAAATAAATTTAGAGAAGTAAAATTCTAGCTTTTACATGCTAAACCTACTTATATAATTTATTCATAGTTTGAATCATTTCTATAAAATATAACAAATCAGTGAATATACTAACAGTTTATACCTAAAAATTTTTAAAGGCTTCTGTACCTGTTGTATAAAAATGTGGAGCTTAAAATCACCAAGCATTTAAAAATACTTTTTTAAAAATTTGAGAGTAGATCTATAATTTATTTATATTTTTACATGAATAATTTCATTGGAAAATATTTGAGTACTAAAAGGAACAATTTGTCCTGTTGGAAAAGGATAAAATATTCAATTTTTACACAATTTGGTGACATTGTCACAATCAATTCATCATCTGTTGGTTTATAAAATATTGGAATAAGTAATTGAGAAAACACAGAATACTATTTTGTAATAGGATTAGAGGATACTGGATTGATAAAAATACAGAAAAGTAAAGAATACTGTGTTGATAAAAATAAGACAAACATTATAGCATATGAATGTTCAAGTAAACAAATAAGAGTTCAAAAGAGAGGATTAACTTTGCAACAGTTAGTAGAACGTCAGGTATAAGATATAGTAAGCAATAAATCATATAATAGATAGTGTTTTGGGTGTGATCTATGTATCTATCTGTCTTTGAATATGTTTTAAAAAATGTATTGTTACATATATTCACCCTTCTCAGAACATCATACAGTGTATTTACCCAAAGATACGAAGCCATCAATAGGTGATAAAATCTAATTGGAACACCATGTATATGTATATCAACCAAAATGTCATTATTTGGAACAAGAGTGAATATGTACAAAATCTTGAAGAATAGGAGATTATTTCAAATGGTGATACAATTGAAAGGGTATATGAACCCTGAGGAGTAGTCATGCATAAGGTAGCTTAGTTCTAAACTTTTCTTATAACTGCATGTGATTCTTTAAATATATAAGTATACTAATGATTCTGCAATAATAATTTTAAAAACTTTGTTTTCAATAATCTGTAATAAATGGTTAAAAAATTTTAAAGGTAAGACACTGTTTGAGTCTAATGTCTTAAACCTGGACCTCAAGTGAGAATTTCATTTCGGTATTCTACTTGTATATTACAGTATAATCAAAAGTAGGACCACACTGATACCTTTAAGGAAAATCAAACAGATTTATGGACTGAAGTTTCTTTAGGAAAAAAGAAAATTGAGGAGGAGAAATTGTTAGAGGGTAACTTGAGTGAACACTGAGCAATGTAAATTTCTTAAGAATATCAATTACTTTATACGAGTAGGAAAATAGAATGGTTCTCTCATAGTATGTCCTCTATAAATAAATACTGCCCAACCCCATATTTTGCTGGTTGAGTATTGTGGGGAAGAGATAAAGCTAGGGTGATGAATTACTTTAGGCAAGAAATGATGTGACTGGGGTTTATAAAGGTAGACAACAGTGTCAAATTAGTGGTGTAGAAGGTAGCAAACACTTATTTGGTGAAAGTCATTGTCATAGGTACTTAATAAATTTTATTTTTTCACTCTTTCATTAGATACAAAATCTGTCATATGATAAATGAGGTGGATTCTTCTAAGTCTTGAAGATTCACTGGTAGTTAATATTTAACAAATTTCATACTTTCACTTGTGTCCAGTGGAAAATAATAGGAAATAATCATGCAAGTTGAAATAAAACAAAAACAACCATGAATACTGGACAATGTTATTTAGAAAAAAGTAAAGGATTAATACAGGAGGAAAAGGGTAGAGATGTGGGTTATTTTAGTTAAGGTAGGTAGAACATGGTTTTCTGAAAAATATCTCACTTATTGTTCATCACTTCCTTTGATATGGAAGGATATTACTCTTATTTCACAAAAGAAGATGAGGCATCCAATTTCATGAAAATGGGATTTCCATAAATCTGTCTAGCATAGCTAGTCCTTCAATCTGAATTGCATCACAAATGACAGTGCAGAGATCTGATGAGGTATTTTCAGTATTTAACTTTATTAATACATATTTGCAGTACAGAACATTTAAATTCTTTGTGGAGAGTTGGTACATGTGTTTACACATCTCAATTTGGTTTTCATCCCTTCACCCATCTTTTGATCTCCTACCCATTTAAAATTGATGGGATATTTTTAACTGAATGTAAGAGAAGAAGAATAAGAAATACACCTTTAATATTTTGAACCTGGACACTGTTGATTGAGTATAAAAAAGAGATTGATGAGATAGGAAAGTACATGTCAGCCATGCCTGTCAAGTTTTTATTAGGTAAATAATAGCCCCTATGAATGTCTTACTTAGTATACTTTCATTATGATAACTGGCTTACATGGCTACCATTATATACAAATGATCAGTTTTTTTAAGTCGACACATTTACTTCTTTAAAAAAAAAACTCTATTCTATTAGCAAGGAAGGAAGGATAAGATGGGGTTCAAAACAGATGAATCATAAGTTTGAGGTCAGTGTGGACAAGGTGGCAAGACCCTAAAATAAATACATAAATAAATGAATGAATGAATAAATAAATAAATAAATTAATTAATTAATAAGGCTGAGGATATAAGTCAGTGACAGAGCATCCCTGAGTTTAACCACAAGGCCTGCAAAAAGTAAAAAAAGAAATAAATAAAAAAGAAACTATAGATTCTGGAATGGCTGATAACACTTTTTATCGTGGAGTGAAAATGAAATTGATAATGTAGTGGAACAATGGTAATTTGAGGTAGAGACTTACAGCTCAAGCATTTGACATCATTTGTTTTTACTTTCCATGTAAATGTCAAAAAATATAAAAATGCATTATATATGTATGTATATATATGTGTGTGTGTGTGTGTGTGTATGTGTGTGTGTGTATATATAAAACATGCCAAAAATATTTACTGTGAATTCCTGGTTGACTTAATAGAGTAATATACTGTGCCAATTCATCTTAATTTGAACTTGATTGTATTAAGTGACTCCTGGAGTGGTGACTGGCTCATGGGAATGTTACACTATTCAGTGATGATCTACTACTATTCATAGCTGAATGTGCAGCTGGAAGTTGGGGGTCAGTTGGAGCGGGGGGTTTGCAGTCTGTCTTGGGAAGGTACAGCTGTCACTGGGACTCTTTTTCTCTGCCCTGCTTTGCAACCTTCATGACATGAGTAGCTTTGCCCCACATGCCATTCTGACATGTTTTGTTCTTCCCAAAACTAGGGGAGATAAAAAATGGAATATAGTCTATATGAAGAACACACATACAATAAGAAAAAAATAATGCTATGTTTACAAAAAAACTAATTTTAATTTATTGATAAACTTGTATTATAAAACTTGAAATAAATTATAAATTCATTATAAAAATGTAGAAGCTGAAATCAACATGGTTATTAACAAGACTGCTTACAACAAAAGTAATGCATATAAGTAAGTGTAAAATACTAAGCATATATATTAAGTAGAATGAAACAAAGTGTATTACATTAGTCACCAACAATGTGGAATTAACATTTCAAATTATTAAATGATTGTTTGTTTGTTTGAGGCAGGGTCTCACTATGTTGTTCAGGCTGGCCTTGAACTCGCGGTGATCCTCCTTCCTCAGCCTTCTGAGTGCTGGGATTACAGGCATGTGCTGCCATGCCTGGTTTATATTTTGTATTTGAAATACTCCCTGCCCCATAAAACTCATATGGTAAGGCTTGGTTACCAATGGATGGGCGTGGTTTTACCAATCAAGTATATTAACTCACAGGTGACTCCAAAATTCGATGACATTGGGAGATATTGGAAATAGAAGATGCAGCCTAGTTTAAAGGATAAGATTATGGGGTATGATTTGGGAGACTATATCTGATCACTACTCTCTTACATTGTGTGCAGATAACAGTTTACTTACCTTTAAGTGGACAAAGTCTCTCATGAAAAACTGTAGAGAATAGAATCAAGTAGCAAAATACTTTTCAGGTTCTGAAAGAAAACCATTAATCCAGAAGCATGTAGGCCAGTGATGGCGAAACCTTTTCAAAAGCAGTGCCCAAACTGCAGTTCAAACCCACTTATTTATCACAGAGTGCCAACACTGCAATTAAACCTGAATACTGAGGTTTTAGTTTAGAAGAAACAATTTATGTATTAACATCTTATGTCTTAAACAAACAAACAGATAATACACATGCCATAGATTTGCCGACACTGGTATCAGCAATGAAAATATTCTTTATGAATGAAGAAGGAATTCATATACTTTAAAATTAAAGAAAACTAAAAGAATTTGTCACTAGAAGTCTCATCAAAAAATAATGACTAGAGGAAATTTTCTGCATAGAAAGAAATTGTATAAAAAAGTTTTGGCATATCAGGCAGAAAGAAAAAATATAGTGAAAAATATGGTAAGTTAAGTCTACTTTTCTTTTCTTGTGCCTTTGCAATTATGTTTAAAGGTTGATGGAGAAAAGCACTACAGAATCTGATGTTATTAAATATATGTAGAAGAAATGTATTTTAAAAGATGTAGAGAGTTGCTAAAGGTGGTCAATTTTCTATATATTTCAAGTGAAATTGGTAAAACCTGACATTTTTAAATGTATCAGTTCATTATAATATGTATATCTGAAACAAATAAAAATAATTTACAAAAGGTATAACAAATATCCTTACCAGTGGTACTAGCTGGATAGAGGAATCGAAGAGACTAGCCTTAGGTTCTCATAGAAGCATCAATTCAGCAACTATGCCTAGGTGAAAAATGTCTTTATGAAAACTCTAGAAATCTAAGGGGTTGGTTAAAATACCACAATAGAGTACAAAATCTGTGGGAAAAAATATTATAATATAATAAAAACTATTTTTATATTATTTTTTCATTGCTTTCCCCAAGTTAGTACAGAAGAGCAATAAGGAGGAGACCATTGACCTATGATATATTCATTGAAGCATATCCAAATTCCTTGGGATTCAGACGCATTGCATGAGAGGTGCATTTCTGCTTGACCTCATGAAGAACACTAGAGGAATGCACATAGGTAGATCATTAGGAAACATCTAGAAACAAAGAAAAAGTGAGAGAGGCTCTCAGTGGCTAGCATGCACAGATACGGGCTAGCCCCACTGGCCTTGCCAGTTGTCTTACCCAAACCTGATGCCATCTAGTTTATCCTACCTGAGGTCACAAGCTGACTTAATCTGCCTTTGGACTCTTGAGGTCCCGTCTGTCTTTGTATGTAATGGACCCTAATAGTAGGCTCTGATAACTGTAAGAGCCAGCAAAATGACCATTCACTATTGCAGAGTGGGGTGACTTATGAATTGTCCTTTGATATTCAAACAAAGCTGTAAATTCTAGAAGACATGGGTGCATCTTCAAATGTTTAGTCACCAGTACAATCATATAAATACAGAGAATCAAACATTAAAGGAAACTAATACAGCTCCAGTAACCAAGTCCATAGAAATGAGATCTATAAATTTAGTGACAAAATTTTCACAACAATAGTAAGGAAAGTCAGTAAATTACAAAAGAACATAGAAATATACATATATCAGAAAAATAACACATGAAAAAGAGAAGTTAAATATATATATATATAAAAGTCACTAAGTAATAACAAAGAGAAACCACAAAACTGAACAGTACAGTGACTGACATGAAAGTTCAGTAGATAGCTTCAGTAGCCAATTTTATCAAATAGAGGAAAGAATTCATGAAACCAAAGATGTTCTTTGAAATGAGTCCAGAAACAAAAAGATAAAAAGAATGAAAGAAGCTAGGAGACTTATGAAAGATTATCAAGCAAAGTAACATATTTATGCATTTCATAGAAGGTCAAGAGAGAGAAAGGGGAGAAAGTTTATTTAAAAAATAAAAACTAATGACAGAAAATTTTCCAAATCTGGGGAAGAAAATGGATATCCAGCTTGTAATGCCTAAGTGTTTACAAAGACATTGAACCTAAAGAGATCTATTCCAAGACAAATTATAATTGAGCAAAAATCTTGTAAAGAGAAATTTGAAAGCCACAAGAGAAAAATGACTCTACAAATACAAGTGAATCTACATAAAAGGGTTAGTAGATTTCTCAAAAGAAAAGTTATAGACCAGGAGAGAATGGAATGTTATGTGCAAAGTGCTGAGTGAAAAATGTGAAAGATTAAATCAAGAAGAAGTAGAAAGCCAAGAAGACAATAAGAAGTAGTGGAAAAGCTTTGCAATAAAGAAAAGTCCAGGGCCATGACTTAAGTCACCTAAATCTTCAAAGAAATATTAACGAAATACCTTTTACACTTTTCCAAAATTAGAGCTGAAAGGACTATCGTGTAACATTTTAGGGAGGTCAGCATCACACCGATACCTAAGCCAGACAATGAAACCACAAGGAAAGTTTATGTCAGTGCTTCAGATGTGCATTTAAAAGGACATCCTCAATAAAATTTTAGGCAATAGAATTCAATAACACATAACAATATTATGTGTCATTACCAGGTAGGATTTATCCCGATAAGCAGGGATCCTTTAATAAATGAGAATCAATCAGTGTGATGCATTACATTATCACATCATCCAAGGATAAAATCACATGATAATCTAAAGTGACACAGAAAAATCATTCAATGAAGTTTGTCATTCACACATGACAAAACTCAACAGCTTAAGTAGAGGACAGTTTGTAAACATCATAAAGGAGATTTAGAAAATCTTCACAGCTAATTTCTTAATCAATCCAAAGAAACAAAGCTATTCTTCTAAGATCAAGGCAAGTATTCCATTTGATTTGACCATTTTTATCTAACACGGTGATCATCCTGGCCAGAACAATCAGGCAAAAGAAAGAAAAGGCATACAAATTGGCAGGCCAGAATCAAATAGTCACTGTTTACAATTGACATGATCTTATACATAGCAAACTCCAAAGACTCAACCAAAGAGCTGTAAAAATTAATGATTCCAGTAATGTTCCAGGCTACAAAATAAAAATTAAAAATCAGCATTTCCACCAGAACCAGCTAATAAACATATTATCTCCATAAGTAGCCCACCCCAGATATTTTGTTACAGTGATATTACAAAGCTATAGTATATAAATATCTATAGTGTTTGTGAAGAGCGTTTGACTGTGTGTGTGTGTGTGTGTGTGTGTGTGTGTGTGTGTTAACATAAGTCTTCACTTGTACCGTTGGTATATGCTACTTTTCCCCTTGCTGAGCAAATTGTGCCAAATTAGGAAGTTCTGATGGAATAATTCACAAAGGAGTGAAAAATCCTATGGTTTGGGGGCTGGGGATTTAGCTCAGTGGCACAGCACCTGCCTGGCAAGCATGAGGTCGTGAGTTCAATTCCTGTACCGGAAAAAAAACAAAACAAAACAAAAATCTTATGGGTTAGATACACATAGAACTAAACATGGAACTAGAAAAGAAAAAAAAAGTATAGAAATATTTAAAGTGTTAAGTTAATCAGTAATTTCTTTGTAGAATTTTGTGTAGTTTGAAAAGAATATAGTTTTAGGAATATTTTTAAAAGATATTCTCATTATCAGCATGCAAAATATTCTCTTCCATATGAATCATTACAGAAATATTTACTAATGTTCCTTTCAAGTCTTTCATTATACTCATTCTGTGTACTTGGTAGAGTATATTTATTTCATTATTTTAGCTCTTATTTTACTGATTATTGATTGATTTCAGCTGAAATGTTATGTTGTTATCTCCCAAATTTTTGCAGTAATTCTTCTTATTGGATTGAAAAATTTCATACTATATTTAGCTTATTAGTTTCATAATTTCACATTATTTTCTAATTTGGATAAATTGTTTACTTTATAGCTTTCTCTCTGTTAACTTTTGGAAGTACAAATATGATAAGGCATGTGAAAGTCCCTTAAAAAATCTAAAACACTGTATTATTTTAAGTAATACTGTAAAAATATATTGATAGGTAACATTGTTTTGATGCTTAACATGCTCCAGCTATTATTTTGAATGCTTTATAAATATTACATTACAACAACCCAATGGGATAATATTATATCTCCATTATATAGATGATGAAAAGAAGGATAGATGGGTTATTTAACTCCACAGCACGCAGCTTGCTCTGAGATTTAACTAATGCAGTTTTTATTCAGAGCATCACTCCTGTAGTGGAGGAAATGCATTACTTTTCCTACAGAAGAGAAAACTTCCACTTACCTTGAGATACCAAATGGTTTATGGCATTAGCATAAATTTACAGGGATACCTTTATTGGCATTTTGCAAAATAATTGTTTTAGGACATCAGAAAGCTATAGTATACCTGTAATTTATTTTTTCTTCTGGAAGAGACATTAGCACTGCTCATAGCTGATGATTATTCTACATATCTCCTTAAAGAGAAGGAACTATAACTCAGTAGGAAGCAGGACTCATCTATAAACTGCAGTGTGAATTTAGTGGTTCTTTGCTGGTAAGAACTGGATCTGATGAGGACAATTGTTGTCTTTATTTCCTCCTGTGTTCTTTCCCCTCGTTTCCCCCTTTCTTTCTTGTGCACTTTTGTATACTAAATATTGAACACCTTCTTTGCTGAGCCAAATCTAAATATCACTAGACAAAGTACAGTAAACAAACATACGTGCAGATTTGGGAAATCACATTTATACTATAAATCAGTAAAGGTTAGTCTTTGCTTTACAAAAAAGGATTATTACTTAAAAGTACTTTATAAACACAATATAATGATTTTTTTCTTTTTTTAAATATAAAAAATAAGAATTGTTGTGGTCTGAGTGTTTATGCTTCCCCTAAAAATCCTGGGTTGAAATTTGCTTCCTGATATGATGGTATTTAGAGGTGAGTACTCTGGGAAGTGATTCATCCAAGGAAGTGGTGTTAGTGCTCTTACAGAAGAGGCTTTGTAAAGATCGCCTCATCCACAGTTCAGCGAGATTACAGTAGGAAGGCATCATCTATAAAAGAGGAAGATAGCCTTTTTCAGACATCCACAGAATCTATTGGTGACTTATGTTGGACCTCTCAGCCTCTATAACTGTTAGAAATAAATTTTTGCTATTTATAACTACACAGTATATTATTAGGTTTTTTTTTTATAGTAATCTGAATGGACTAAAAGACTATTGAATCAAATGCAGACTCTAGGGCAGCCTGACTTTATTTTTCCTAATGAACATGATAAGATACCAGGGAATGGAGGAAATTCTGCCAATGTGATGTTAGACCAAGAGGTAGTTGGGAACATTTGCTACATATCACAGTATAAGTTTCAGAGAGAGGTCCAGATATAGGCTGGTGTATAATAAGTAGCAAATTGATATATGGAAGGACTCATCCGTGATAAGGCAAACAGGAATCCCCCCAAAAACCTTAGAGTTAGGCACAAAATTAGAATAATTGACAAGTTAAATAGAACACAGTTTGAGAAAGCTGACCTTTGACAGAATGACTTCAACAAATTGAGAAGAAATATTTGAAAATATTGAGAAAACAATAATAAGCCAGAGAGTGCAAACCCAGGATATCGAAAACACATGAATAGAAATTACAGTAGAGAGAATTAAAGCAAATAAAGGAGAAGTAAAACCTAAGAAATAATGCTGAAAACATCATGGATCTGCTGCATCCATGGAAGAATTTAAACAGTCTTCAAAGGTCAACTTTGTAATGGAACAAAAATGAAAAAGAAAAGAAAGTGTAAGTCTCATAGTTCAGATAGGTTTTTGACTGTAAAGAGCCTAGGCACATAGAGGTATTGCCACAAGTGTTGAGCAAATAAGGTAGAAAGCACCTGCAAAAGCATGGAATATTGAGAGGCTGGCAAATTCAAGTGACAAGTGACCTAGTATTCATAGAACTTAGAAGATGTGTTCAAGCATGTCAAATGATGTTGGAAGCAAAACAGGATTATAATAGTAAATGTAATCCAACCAAGGAGACAGGACTTCGTTTGCAAGATCTTGGGAAAGCATCTAAGCTTTCTATGTGATCCCATTTTCATTCTAGAATAATCATCCTGTATTCTGATATTTTGGAGCACAGGGGAAGTTGAACTGATAAAAGCTGCTTTAGCTTGAGTGCATTTAAACTTTAAAGAGTTTTATATGCGTATTCTGGAACCGGGATACAAACAGCTAGCACTTTTCTCAGGGGGCAAGAGGAGAAGCATTTAAAACATGCAGGGAACAAGACTAGAAAATAATTTAGATTACTGTAATTATCAAGGAAAATTCCTGGGAAGATGTTAGTTGGTAGTTTCTGATCGGTACAGTATCCAGCTTCAATTTGTTGTTTACAACGGGCTCTGGTGTATTCACATGGGAACTCAAAGTGCGAGGCCCATCAGCCTATCCTAGTGTGCAGGCCTCTCAGTTTATTTTATCAGAGTGGTTGGGTGTTTCTGAAAGAGTTTATTAGATGTTTGGGCCTCAAAGTGTTGGTTTGGTAAGTTGGTATAGGGCATATAGATTATAGGAAACAAATTGAAGGATACTGATGCATAGAATTAAATGATTTATTGGATGGGAAAGAATGAGAAAGAGGAATGTGTTCTTATTATCTAGATTGACATAATGGAAGTAATTCTAATTACTGTATAGGTAATACAATATGAAGTGGGCATTTTTGTAGATCGAGGAAAGAATGATATCAATTTTTTATATCCAAGTAGAGAAATGTAATTGAAAATTCATTCTATGAGTTTGTAATTTAAAAGATAACTGCTAAACCGGGTGTGGTGGCACAGGCCTATAATTCCAGCACTCGGAAGGCTGAGGTAGGAGGCCATCCTGGGGTAAAAAGTGAGCTCAAGGCCAGCCTGAAATGTATAGTAAGACCCTGTCTCAAAAAGACAAAAAGAAAAATGGGTAATTCTTGACAGGTAATAGAGCTGTATATATAATCTCTATCTGCAGCAGTAAGATATAGCAAGAAATGTGATCATTTGAAGAAAGTTAGCAAGTAGAAATAAAAAAGAAAGCCTAATTTAGTAAATTGAGATTTAAAAGAACATAACCTAAATTAGCCACTAGAGATTAAAAATTATCTGGGCATGATGGCATATGCCTGTAATCCAAGCACCTGGGAGACTGAGACAAGAGGATCCCTGCAAATTCAACGCCAGCAAGAACAGTCTGAATTATATAACATAATCCTGTCTCATGCAAATAAATAAATAAATAAACAAATAAATGTGAAAAAGATGAATGAATGAATGGACAAAAACACAGGTTACCCAAATGTTTAAATGTCTTTCAGAAGGAGAGGAAGCAATAATAAAGGCTTAAAAAAAAATTAAAAAGAGAAAAATCGGGAGTGTGATGTTATTGCAACTCAGGAAAAGAATTGTGTTAAAGTAATGGATTAATTGACATTGCCCAATCAAGTTTGGAGGCCAACTTTACAGACTATCTGTACTTTGTGATTTGATAGTCGACTGATAATCAAATACTGGTTATAAACCAGGAGACTTCATCCTAGATAGATCACAAATTGTTAAACTTAGCTTATGTGGCAAAGATAGGTCAATAATTGTGTCGTGGAAGAAACCTTGGATTTTTAAAACTTCAAGATTTAGTAAGTAAATGGCTTTTTTGAAAGGCTTATTTCATGTCTGGGAAGGGACTATTGACAAAGACTTGGGAGGGGGTACTTTCAAACATAACATCAGAATTAATTCCTATTTGTTCATTGCTTGGAAACCGTAATATGTATCAGATAATTCTGTGACCTTAATATTATAAGCAAAGGTCCGAAAGGTTAGGCAAAGGTTTTCCTTTTTTAGAAAGTAGTAAACAAGACTAGAGAGAGATTGGTGTAAGAAAATGAGATAAATGAAGCCTCATGACCTGACAGTAGATCAGAGCATTCTTGAATATGTGACTCTCTTATTCTCAACAAAGGTTGTGAGGCCTCTTGTTGACTCAGCCTATAAAGGTGGATCAGGCTCAGGCAAAGCATAAAACCTTAACCAAAGTTTGGCCCAGAAGGGTTTTATTCTAATTAACAGTGGGCACTAAATAGTTCAGCTAATTGTTAGTAAATATATCTATGTCAGGCCTTAAAGGGAAGCAAGAAGGGCATTATGAGTTTAGGTGTATCAGTCATATGAGGAAGAAGATTGCTACTTTACTGTAAGGCACTTCCTAAAACAAAGAGGTGAGGTGATTTCTTAATTTCCAAGTCTTTCTAGGATTACAGGGACCAAGCAAAATTTAACACTGTCAAGTCTGATGGACGAGTTATTGCACAGGATAATATTACAGCAGGATATCATTCTCAGATCAATGTCAGGAAAATCTTTTGGAGGAATGGACTTGGTTTCCAAAAGGCCAAACTACTGAGACAATTGAGTGGGTAGTTCAGAAAAGTGGATTGGCATGTGCAGAGTGCATTAAGGTGTCACTAACAGGCCTCTCTCCGGAGTTTCAGAGGTTGGATCCTGTCAAAACGGAAGCTACTCCATCAGGTGAGGGAGGGAGGTGAGGCTGAATAAGTAGGAAACAAGTAAATCAGGAAGGACGTTCTGTGCCAAGGCAAGAAATTTGTAATGGGTCTCCTGGTGCCATCAAATAAATATATTAAGCAATCTTGCCATGCGATCAGGTTTGCATTTTGGGATTTCACCTTCAGCTGTAGTACATATTATGGTTTCCAAGCAGTGAACAAATAGGAATTAATTCTAATGTTATATGTGAAAGTATAAACCTGAAGCAGAACTTTTCTATAATGCTTTGTGATTTCTTATACAGTACATAGCTAATCATGTACACAGGACATAGAAGTGTATGTTTTGAACATCACAGAGATAGTAATCTTCAGATTAAGTGCCCTAAGCATAAATGTTATATTTTAAATGCATTATTCTACACTGAAAACAAGTAATAGTGACCTTATTTCTAAACACTCAAGTGATCAATGAGATATACAGAGTGTATTGTCTCAAATTGAAAGATTTTCAAGAAAGGAGATCCTTCTTAAAGGTAATATCTTTCCCAAGGGAATGCATATGTTCAAATAAAAGCATGTAACATCTTAGTAAAGCTATAGCATTTTAAACTACTGTAACTTATTTTATCAATTCAACATACATGAGTTTTTTTGTTGATCCACAGCCTACCTTTAAATTTCATTGGCCACCATTCCATTCCACTTCTTTGAGAGATCAGAATGATTATGGTTAAAATATTCCATATATGTTATCATATTTGTGTAAGAATCTGGACTGTTATTAAGAATCTTGCATTTTGTGCTGAAATTACTTGATGCTAATGATTCTTAGTATTTTACTTTAACAAAAATGCTACTAAATATATTGACTAACTATTATGCCTAACAGATACCTATGAATATTTTATTAATTTTTCATATCATTATGTTATCAGGCTCATAATAGCTTTAAAAATATTTTCATGAAATTTGAGGTATTGAATGTATTTTCTTTATACAGGGAAAAACTTATGAGGATGAAATTAATAATATTAACCATATTATTTCAAGAATTAATGAAATTCTGGCTCATAACTCACCAGTTTTGATCATTCAAAGATGGATACGTGGTTTCTTAGTTAGAAAGCATTTAAGGTATGCTGTATTTCTTTACTACTTGAATAATAAAACAATAAGAAAATCAGTAATAAAGTCAATTCTCTGATAATTTGCATTTTTTTGTATTCAGTATCCTCAGAAAGATGTTTTAAAAGGTATTTAGGCTAGTTTTAAGGAAAATAACAAAGAAACTATGCTGATATATATGTATATACAGGTAATATGTAGCATAATCAAAATCTGATGCTATATCTTTTATTTTACATTGAATCTAAAGTAATGAGCCTTTACCAATTATTATTTGAATAGTTCTGACATTTAAAAAATCAAATTTAAAGCCATAAATTAGTAACTCATATGGAAATTCCCTCAATAATTGGACATAATAGAAATAGAAGCCATGAACTATATAATGAGATACTGTAGAAATAGAAACCATGAAAAAATATATACAAGGAGTTTATGTTTTGTTTGGATCTGAAGACAGTTTTGCTAAAACGTCTAGCACATCCATCAGTATTATACCTTAGCAAGTTGTCCTTTATACTATTTTTTCTTACATTCCTTTGCAGTTGCTGTTCTTTGCAAATCAAGGAAACTTTTTCTTGAGGCTTTCAATACTCTTGGGAAGATAAGATAAAGATGTATGTAACCAGTACATATGTAATTGAACATGCTGAATATCAAACTTGTGAAAAAATAAGTGAATATTGTATATAGTTTAGTTTGAGTTACAAAACAATAAAGTTTAGGAGATAGAAATGAAATTTGGCTCTGGTGTAGAGCTGGGTATGGTGGCACTTGACTATGATCCCAACACTTGACTATAATCCCAACACTTAATTATAATCCCAACACTTAGGGTGCAGGCAGATTGAGGCAGTTCGAGGCAAGCCTGGGCTAAGGAGTGATTTCAAGGTCAGCCTGAATTATATAGCAAAACTCTTTTTAAATTAATAGTAATATTAGTGATAAAAATACGGATACAATAAGACAGACATTTCCTGAGAAAGTAACATTAGGGGATTTCACTGACATGAGATTAAACATTCTGTGATAAGGAAGAGAAATATCCTCCTTTACTAACCTCTGTGTACTAAATGCGAAGTGGATCCCAGTTTGCTTAGGACGAATGTCTGCACTGCATACTTTCATCATCCCCCTTACAGTACCGTACTTCTCTTAGCTGTGTAGTTGTCGGTGTAATCAGATGCATGGTGGGGTGGTAAGTAGAGACCGCATCCCTTCTTTGTTTTCCATTCTCATCTTGAACATATAACAGACTGCTTGATGCATGTTGAGTACTCTAAACATTTCTGCTGAATTGATAAATGCATCAATAAATTAAAAGAATGTGGGATCTGGAATCAGAAAAGCATTTCTAGATTCTTCCATGGGTATGTGAAAGCAAGTAGGAAACACTACTTCTTTCCTATCTTTCGGATAGGAAAAGCTATCCTAAGGATTGCCGGTGGATTGCCACACTGAGGAGTTCCAAGTGATTGGTCATCTTATGTCTATTTCTAACCCTGAGCAGTATCTTCCAACTCTCAAATATTTTGCACTTTTCTTGAAATGTTTTGCTTATGCTGCTTTGAAATATCATATATTTCACTGAAGCATAATATACATCCTAAAGGATTTAGAGATTTTTTGGTTTTTCAACTCAAGATATATGACTTCAATATTTTGTTGAACCATTACTTGATTTTTTATCAGAGCTAGGCATTAGTTCCTTCTCTAACAATTTCATCACATTTTAATTTAAAACATTTAGTTTTCCATTTTGTTAGAGCGTTTTCTGTTCTGTTTATTTGTAATTACACTCCTTCTAGTCTACTCCCTCTATCTACAATAAGTTTTAAGTGTAAATTCTTTTTCTGAACCCAACAGCTATTTCTACATATGTCTAGTCTTCTTGCTATCTTTTTGTTCATTTTGAAATAATAGGTTATAGTTTTCTTTTGTTAGGTCAGCTTCACTTTCTTTTTTTTTTTTTTTTTTTTTTTTTTTTGTTTTTTCTCCGGTACCGGGAACCGAACTCACGACCTTGCACATACCAGGCAGGCGCTTTTTGCCGCTGAGCTAAATTCCCAGCCCAAGCTTCACTTTCTGACATGTACTGTCTAGAGCATTGTCATTCTCCTTTTCGTCTTTTTCTTTGCCATCACTCTGTAGTCTGTGTTGTACTAGCGGAAACGGTTTGTTGCATTTTTTAATGAAAAATTAGTTTTTCTGAACTTTAAATTTTCTTTTTTCCTTCAGATCCCAAATCATTTCTTCTATCACTTTTGTGTAATGTCCATAAATATTGTGGGTGTGCTTTTTGAGAGCTCCAGCTGTGGTCCATACTATTTCCTTTTTAATGTGGCCCCCCACATTCTCCTTTTTTCTGTTTCTTTGTGTGGCTCAATTTGGATTCTGTCCTCAGGAGCTTCTCCTCAGCTTTGAACCTGGGTCTTTGGGGGTTCAAAGTCTGACAGTAATCAGCATCCTTACTAGAGAATGCTTGTATTCATACACTATGGAAATATGGAAAACCCTTTCAGTGTTTACTTTGTCTTCTTAAATTGACGCTCTGAAGTCTCTAGGAAGTATTTTTCTGTCCTTTTGCTATTTATCACATGCTTCTGATGGAAGATCTTTTTTCTCCTACGTGATTGCTAACAGAACAATGGTCTTATAGGTGTCAGTACATTGTGCCTACTTATTTGCATTTTGGATATCCAGAGGAAACCTTTCTGTAATATGATACCAAATAGTCACAATAGGATAAGAATGGTTAGGTGAATGGATATTTAAGTATCAAGAGACATAAGTTAGAGTAATTCAGATAGTTATTTTCAAATAGTTGAATATTTCTTATAAATAAAATTGATAAAAGAATTAGGCTTAGTGGACAGAAGTTACAGAAAGGCAGATTTCTTATGTTCTGAGGAAAATTTCTAAGTATGTGATGGGCTGTATCATGCGGTTATAAATTTATTTTGACAGAGAGTATTAAAGTAGGAGCCATCTGAACATCACAGTTTTAGTATGCTAAGTTTTTTGGAGCTCAGAGTTTATTATTTATAAAGTTTAAGGTGTTTACATGCTTTCTTTAAACAAATAAATATGATCAAGTGTAATAAAGCTAGGTTTCAGCAGAGGTCAGAGTTTATTTTTTATGAACTTTAGCCATAAATTAGTAACTTACAAGTAAACATGATTCTACTTACAAGTAAACATGATTCAATTCCTTTTGTCTTTTTGAAACAGGGTCTTGCTATACAGTTCAGGCTGGCCTTGGTCTCACTTTATATCCCAGACTGGTCTCGAACTTGCGATGATCCTCCTGCCTCAGCATCCCAAGTGCTAGGATTACAGGCATACGCCACCATACCTGGCCTCAGTGTTTATTAATATAACAGAATCTAGTACAGAAGTAACATAGGATCATTTTCAGACCAGGAGCAAGAGAAAGAGGGCCATAATCATCACATTATAATGTTTCCAGAATGCTTTAGCCAATTTGATAATGTTTCTTTATAAAAGAAATATTGTTTATTTAATTCATTTCTACATAGCAGAGATTCTCAAACATGTGGGTTAAACTCTATAGAAATTTACTTTTTTTATAACAGAGGACTTTTCTGTAGTCCAAAAATTCTTGGTGATTGCACAAAGTCAGGTTTCCAACCTTCTTTTGTGTTTTTACTTTATTTTATATTGTTCTGTGTTCTATCCTCATAGTTGTTTATGGTCCAATATGGCTGACAAAGTTTCAATCATTATATCTGAATGCATTCTGGAAGACTTAGGCAATACAGTACAGCAGAAAGGATGTATCTTACCACCAAAATGTCAACTTTAATCAACTTTCTTCAGAATACTGTATTTCTTCTTTCCTTCACTTGTTTTGCCAGAATTTTGTTACATGAATGTGAATATGAATTTTGTTGTCTCTTTCCATTGGGAAGGAGATGTGCTAGGAACAGAATCTTTTATTTCATTATCTGTATGCAATTTAGCTTTCATTACTAAGGCTGCACGGAGGAATGGTGTTGGACAATATTTAGCAGTTTCTGTCACAAAATATTGGAGAGTAGGAGACAAAATCATGTTATTGCTTAGCACTTCTACATGTATATATGAATAAAGAAGAATCCTAGAGTTGAAAGATTAAGAATTTGTTGCATGAAGATAAAAAACTTCTGTTTACATTCAGGTATAATTGTTAAAAAGGTAATATAGTTAATGTAAGAAATTGATGAAATAGAATTTATTATATATAGTGAAAATGACAGAATTACATAGAAGTCAATAAAGCCAGGAATAGGCAATTTTCAAAAGCCAACAAATCGATAAAGCTTTAGCTAGATTAATAATGCAAAGAGAGCTAGGAAAAATACAAATCATTGAAGTAAATAAGGTAAAAAGAATATCTCTGCAAATGTATGAATTTTAGAAATAATATAATGAACAACTTTCTAACAAATAATTTAGCAGTTTTTATGTGAAATGGGCAAATTCCTTAAAGAAACACAATTTTCAATTTAATTGGAGAAGAAATCAAAATGTTGAACAGTCCTTCATATATTAAAGCAATTGAATCCATCATTGAAATCCTACCAACAAAGAGACATTAGCCCTAAGTGGCTTTTCTGATGCATTATTATAAAATACTTGAAAACCAAGTGTAATTATTTGTACAAAGCATCATACACTATATACAGTATAGTATATTTATTCTAGGAAGAGAAGTTTAGTTTGATATTAGAAAATCAATCACATTAAAGAATAATAAGTGAGGAAAAATACCACAGCCCTTGTTAAACTTGCTCAATATCATGTTAACTGAAACTTGTGAAATTATGAAACTTCTGTGTCTTTGCTTTGAATGGGTCCAAGGAAACTGGTATTTTTGTATCATCTTATCCCATCTTACATAGAATAAGCAGAATTCTAAGGTGGGCCATATGGCCTTTGCTGCATTATATTACTCTCATAATTATTATGTTTCAGAGAAAATGATCTTTTGCAGATGTAATTAACGTTACTTATTAATAAGATGATTTTAAAAGAGATTATCTGGGCAGATAATGTAACCTAATCACACAGGGACTTACAAAACAGTTTCCCCCGGCTGTTAGTGGAACAAAAGAACAGAAAAAATTACCTACTATTTTACCTATTATTGCTGCCCGGTGAGGACAAGACCACCTTCAAAGGGTCTGTGAGTGGGTGGTCTTTGAGCTGGGAATATCTGCTGAGGAACAGGCAACACAAAAATGGGAAACTTGGTCCTAAGCAAATAATTGGATTCTGTGAAAAAGCTGAATAAACTTAGAGGGAAATATTTTTCCGAAGGCTTAGAGCCCAGTCCAGCTACTATATTTGTAGAATTTGTTACTTAGCAATAAAAATTAGTGCATTCTAGAACTCTCCAAAAGAATATATTTCTAAGTATAGATAAGTTTGCATCATTATGTGCTTTACAAAGTAAGGACTATATGTATATCATCATCTTAACATTTGCACAGAAATCAGCTGGTAAAATTTTACATCTATTTGAGATTGAAGTAAAGGTTAGAAAATTAGGATTAAAAGAAAATTTTTTAAATTCAATAGGTATAACTATCTTTTAACACATATATTAGCACTTAAAATGAAATATTGACATTATTCTTCTTGACATATGGAGCCAAAGAAGGATGTCAACTGTTAAAATTATTTTTTGAAATGGTAACAGCCATGAGTCAGCACAACAATATAAGAAAAAGGGAAATAAAGCTAAATAACTAGGAAGGAAGCAATAAAATAGTGATCGCTTATTGATATTTTCATCATGATTGTGCAAGCTGCTAAATCAGTGTTGTTTAAATAGATGTTAATAAATGCCAGCTAGAAAGTGAAAAAGCTACCAATTATAAAAGTGTTAAAGACACTGTTAGTTTAATCTTTGAGAGGCAGACATACATGGTTAGACATACACGCTGGGCATGGTGGTGCACGCCTGTAATCCCAGCACTCAGGAGGCTGAGGCAGAAGGATTACTGTGAGTTTGAGGCCCGCCTGGGCTACAAAGTGAGTTCAAGGTGAGCCTGACCTGCATAGTCAAACCTTGCCTCAAAAAGGCGAAAACAAAAATGATTAGATGTATGAAATCATATTGCAGAAGTGCCTCTGAGAAATGAAAGAAAACTGACAGAAAGGAACAGCGAAATCTTTTAGACTGTTATAGGAATCTGACACTTGAGAGAGAGAAAACGATTGAGTGGGAAGGGCCTCAGATGGAAACACAGCTTGAAGAAATCTTGATGTGGCCAGTTGGGTATCCCTGCACAAAACTGTACATTAGAAGAATCCTGCTTCGGGCAGAAATGGGCCAGCACTGTTACCTTTGGTATGCTCGGCCATTGCTTGGGAAAACCCTTGTTGCATACATAGCGCTGGTCCCAAAGGAACAATACCTGGGACATGTAGTCCGTGTGTGCTGTGCTGTCCCTAATTGTTTGTGGAAAGACATTTGAGCACCACAGTTCCATGGCCACCTTATACTGCATATTTCAGGTTAGTTAGGTATGTGTTAGTAAACTTACGAATTTCTCTAAACAGAGAACTAGCAAACAGTACTAATAGAGCAAGATCGCTGTAAACAAAATATTTTCATGATGTTAGGTGAATCAGTATATCAAAGATGTCAGTTCTTCCCAAACTGATCTGTATCTACAATATATTCCTAATCAAAACCGTTTTTTTTTAGGTTTTCTTCAACCTGTACAACTTGAAAAATAACATTATATTGGAACTTCAGTTTATGTCTGTTCATTCTCAGAATTTTACTAAACAGACAGCAAAAAGTTTTAGACTAGATTTTTCAGTCTTGGGAGACAAGAAATTTTCATTTGTTTTCAAGCCATCTAAAACTGAGGACTCTCTTTCTTACAACCAAAAATTACTCATTCATAAGTGAGTTTATGAGAAATGTATTTGCTGAATTATTAAATAGCATACAAATTACCTGCAGTAGTTTAATTAAATCATAGCTAAAGTAAAATTAGCAAAATATTTGAAATACATGCTTTTATAGAGAATTTCATTATGTTTTTATTTAAATTGAAGGACTGAATGACAAATGGTTGCTGCTTATGCAACATCTTAACTAATGAGTATATCTGTAGTCCTATTTTCAATAGTAAGTCCCCGACTTGCAAATGAGTTTTATTCTGGGAGACCTTTGTAAGTTGGATTCATTCCCAAGTCTGACAAGGTGAACCTCATACACCTTTGACACAAGTACACACTGTATATTGCTTTGTGCCTCCTAGCCATCCCCTCCACATCACCACTGCGTTTGCTCTTGCTTCCGGACATCCAAGGCTCTGATTGAGCGCTGTAGTACCGTACATTGTCGCACTGTACATTGTCGCACACAGCAGCACAACTCGGAGACCGCGCGGCAAGCTTGTGAGCTAATTCTGCGATTTGCTCGCATCTACGAATGTTCGTAATGCAAGGTCCGCTAGTATCTGTGAAAGTTCGCGTCTTGAATGTGCATAAGGCAGGGACGTATTGTACTGAAATGAATCATATATTAAAAATATGAGAAATTAACTGCTATGAGTAAGTTTATCTTGAAAAAGTCATTTTTGTAATTCATTTAGAGATAAAGTACTTACTTTGTTCATGCTGTGTTCAATATATTTGATTTTTATTACTACAGTATATATTAAATTTTTAAAGATTCTGAACACTTTTATATTATTTTTTGGATTCTGTTCTGATGGGGAAATGCTGCTGAAATGAAATTTTGAAATTATTTTCTATTATGATTATTATGGTCACATCCTTTGTTCAATTTCATACAAGAATTATCAACTTATCTGGGCTTGAGTAATACCTTACCATTTTAAATTTATTATCAATTACTATAGAATCTTTGACAGTCAAGCAAAGAAAATGAATGAATCAAAAAAAAAAAAAAAACAAAGACACTTTCCTCATTTTAAGAACTCTTTTTAGAATTTCCTGTCTGTACAATGGGAAATAGAAATCTTTAAAGGTAAAATGTACCAAATAAAATTTTGTTTAAATTTTTATTAATTGTAAGCAGTTCCTATAGAGACTCCTACTAACTTTCTTTTTCATTTGTTAGCAAGTACATAGTATAAAACAAGGCATAATAAATACTCTTCTGTAAATGTCTTCCTGTTATCCAAAGCTGGCAGGGGATTAGAATTAGCAGATATATATTTAAGTTCTGATTTAGCGTTATGTGACATCTGATAGGCAACCTTGTAGATAATTTTTCTGACGTTACAATGCTTGCAATGTATGGATACAGAATTTAGGTCCGCATATTATGTAGCATGGCCAAATAAAGCTTTCTTTTTTTTTTCCTGGTACCGGGAATTGAACTCATGACCTTGCTCTTGCCAGGCAGGCGCTGTGCCACTGAGCTAAGTCCCCAGCCCCAAATAAAGCTTTTTTTGTGTTTTGCTACTACTTGCTAGAACTTGGGAAAATAACACTCTTTTATGAAATTTATATGTCAAAGTTATGAAATTACACAAATAAAGTCTACCTGTCCTAAAATACATGATATAAAGTAGGATATACAATTAGTAATTTTCAGTAATTCATTCTACACGTATTTACTTAATATGGATTATGAGCTAGAAATTTTCTGCGTCCTGAACTTACAACAGTGAACAAATCATTCAAAGTCATTACCCTTATGAAGTTTTTACTTAGTAAAATGATTAATTTCATATATATATATCAGCTTGCAGTGCAATGTGTACTATTACTTTATATTATAAAAATAATGTAATTTTTATTCTTAATATATTACACTGACATATACTTATTGTGTAAAAATTTAATTTGCTATTCATTAGCTCAACCAATCTTCCTAGCATCTTTGTGAGATAAATATTATAATTACTTTGTAGAATATAATCAAGGAAAATCAAGGATTCATGAATAAAAATAGATTTGAAAAATAGGTTTTGGGGATATAGTTCAGTGGTAGAGCACTTGTTTAGCATTTATAATGCCCTAGGTTCAATTCCCAGAACCAAAAATTATTTTCATGAAAAAAGGACAAAAAAGTACTGCACTTAAATATTCAATACAAGTATAATTGAGAAAATTCTAATTTATTGTATTTTGCCAGTGGAATATCTCAGAATTCTTTTAAAATTAATATAGCAGTTCTACTAATTAACATCACACTCAGTAACATAATGGGCATCTGGTGATTTTTAAATTTTGTGTTGATGAATATTTCAAAAAATTTATTAAACTACTTTTCTTATCCATCCTTTATATATTTTGCAAGATTAGATTATGCAGTACTTCTGTAGTTTGAATGTGGCCACCTAAAAGCATGTACTGAGAGATGGAGCCTCACAGCAGATGTCCAATCTCATGTCTGGATTAATGCTTATTTTAAAAGGCTGATGCAAGCCAGGCGCGGTTGCGCATGCCTGTAATCCCAGCACTGGGGAGGCTGAGGCAGGAGGATCATTGTGAGTTCGAGACCAGCCTGGGCTACAAAGTGAGCTCAAAGCCAGCCTGAACTGCATAGTGAGACCCTGCCTCAAATAAATAAATAAATAAATAAATAAATAAATAAATAAATAAATAAATAAATAAAAATTAAAAGGCTGATGCAGATTTCACCTCTTGATTTTCTCATCACATGATGCCCTCTCCCATGTTATGATGTACAAGGAAGCTTTCACCAGGTACAGCCACTCATGTTTTTCTTTCCAACCTTTACAACTGTTAAAAATATACCTTTGTTTTTAATAAGTTACACAAGCAGTGGCGTTCTGTTATAGCAACATAAAATGAAATAAGATGAAGAAGTAGCTGAAGTTCTTTCTTGCAAACAAAAAAGGTGCATTTTAAGCCTCAGAGAATGAGTAACTGGTTGGGGATTTACCTAGGAATCTCACAGAAAACACAGAATGCCATGATAATTGCACTTGCAAAATGAGCCGGGACTCCACCAGCGAAACAGTATGCTTGGGTTTCTCCTTCGTGTCTGTTACTGTCAGTTTCTCATTTCTCTGACATTCTGCAATGAATATTCTTTTGTTGTCTCTGTGCTTTTCATTTGTTCTCTAGAGAGTGAAAATCCAAGGAGAAAGCATTGAGTTGACTTAAGTTTGTAAGAAAAATACTTTAGATTTTATGAAAATAGAGATAGGATTTTCTCCTCCTTTAAATCATGGATACACTGGAGATGACTATATATTAACCCAGATAGCCAAAATGGAAACATCTATTGCTACAGTCCTTTTAAGTATATCATTAATACTTCATTAGCTTGTAAAGTGATATAATTCACTAGATAATACTGAACAAACTAATGTAACTTGTATGAATCAGAAAATGATTGCTTAGATAGTACTTATGAATTACTTATGTGTACTTATAAAGATTAAGTTAATTCCTACCTTAAAAATTAAGTGTGTTTTAAATAAGTGTAGCATAATTTCTGAAGTTAAATGTTACCAGTTTAAGACTAATAAATTTAGATCAACATTGCTATTAAGTTTTTTGTAAATTAAATATAACATAGATAGACAAAGATTCTAACTTTTTAATGTACGGTGGGGATTATTAATCATAATATGTAACTACAAGATATTGATTCAAGCTAATATTGTCCAAAATTTATAATTTTAACATAGTTAGTGTTGGGACACAGATGTGCTTTCTTTTGATATTTAGCAACCAAAACTCATTTTTATTTAAGTGTTACCAAAGGATCAATAGAATTTCATGATAGGATATACAGTTTTGAATAATTTAATATCATCAATCAAATAAACTACACATGGTTTAAATTTCATCTTTTGAGATGAATAGTGAGACTACTTGTCATTAAAATTAGATTAAATTATTCCTTCATTTATTTCAAGTTTACCTCATATAAATTTAATTGTACTAACTTTTTTTTCATTTTAAAGAGAAAAGAACAAAAACAAAATAGCAAAACAAAACAACACAAAGGCAATGAAACGATACAGAATTTCACAACAAGATGATAGGACATCAACAATGGTTGTCGTATTACTTATTGTTATCCTTACAGTAGTTGCTCAGATTAACAAATGTAGGTATGCAAGATTGGTCAAACAATTAAACATTAACTGTTCCTTTCAATAAACCAATAGAAACTAGTACCACAGTTATCTTAGCTATCTTGTGTGTGTTTGTGTATATATATATATCCTGTCTTTCCCTCATCTCACTTGTTTTTTCCTATTTGGCCATTTCTTTCCCTTTCACAGTATCTATTGTACCTTTCAGTTGTATTTACTCTTTCAGGTTCTTACACTAGAGAGAGAATATGCTATTTACATGTGCAGGTCAGATTTTTTTCACTTATGATCATGATCTCTAGTTGCAGCCATTTACCTATATAAGCCTTGGGTTTATCTTTATAGCTGAGTAATATTCCATTGTATAAAAATACTACATTTTTTTTCTTATCCACTACTTAGCTGAAGGGCATTGGGGTTGTTTCCAAAATTTTGCTATAACAAATTGTGCTCCTATAAACATGGATGCACATATATTGCTGTGGTATGATGTTTTTAATTGTTCTGGGAAAATACCCAGTAGGAGAATAGCTGGGTTAAATCAGACCTTTAATCCTAAATTTTTAGGAATTGCCAGACTGATTTCCACAGTGGTTTCACCAGTCTACATTGCCACCATCAGTGGAGAAGAGTTCCTTTTACCCCACAGCCCCTCCAGCATTTGTTGTTGGTTGATTTGATGGTAGCTATTCTAACTGGGGTGAGATGAAATCTCAGTGTTGTTTTAATCTGCATCTTTCAAATGACCAATGATGTTGAATATTTTTTCATATATTTATTTGCCATTTGCATTTCTTCATTTGACATGTGTGTATTCATCTCAGATGCCCATTTTTAGATTGGGTCTTTGAATTGAGGGGGTTGGAGTTTTTCTCAATTCTTTATATATTCTAGATGTTTTGATTCCATCAAAACTTAGAAATTAAAAATAGACTTCTATATTGGACTTTTAAGAAACTAATTCTGTATTTCACAAGAGGCACTAGATGTGGAATATTTATATGTTTGCTTTCTATCAAAAATTTTTTTTGCATAAACAAACACGCAAGGGGGCTGGGGATTTAGCTCAGTGGCTAAGCGCCTGCCTGGCAAGCGCAAGGTCATGAGTTCGGTTCCTGGTACCGGAGAAAAACCAAAAAAACAAAACAAAACAAAAACAAACAAAAAAAACCACGCAAGCTTCATCACCATCTCCTTGCCCTCGTTAGACTCAGTGGCGGACTGATGTCATGGAATGGTGGGTGGACTCACTCCCGTATCCTCTGGATATTCCTGCATTTAGAGCATGAACAGCTCATCTATCAGCAGGCCTCAGAAACTACGTTACTAAACCTGGCCTCGGTGCATGTCCTCACAGTTCAAGCTGTCACAGCAGAGTCAGATTTGTCTGCTGCTTTTTACAAATCTAGATGAGGACGGTCCGACTCTTAAACAAGCATCAGTGGCTATCCCAGAAACATGTATCTTTTGAAAACTATATGATTCAAGTCAAATTTGTATGACACTAAATGTTAAGTGCTTTAACAGTCAGCCTGGTATCTCTGATCTACATGGACAGTTTTTTTTTTTTTCTTTCTTTTTGGTACTGAGGATCAAACTCAGGACCTTGCTCTAGCCAGGCAGGCTCTGTGCTGCTGAGCTATATCCCCGGCCCTGTATCTGTGATCTACGAATGAGCTTTGGTAAACCAATTTAAAGACGGTTCTACTACCTGATTTACAAAGCTGAAGGTCGCAGTAGAGTGTAACATTGCCTTACTTGGACTGGACGGGCTGTGGATGATCTCAGTTTTGCTCGTGCAAAGTAGGTAAATGCTTAGTAGACCATATCTAAACTTAGGCTTTAATAATTTCTGAGGAATATCTAATTTATATTCTCTCATTTAATAGGATGACTAAGACTTTGAGAAGTATTAAGTTTTAGTTGAATAGCAGTTTGACCACAATGTTGGCAGGAATTGGTAGGGTACAACCCTTATGGAAAACAACATGAAACTTTCTAAAAATTAAAAATAAAGCTGCTATATAACCAACCCAGCAGTCTCTTGTCTGGATATGCACTCAAATTAGAGATGATAAGCACACGTAATAATATCTGTTCACCAGTATTTGTGCAGCATTATTAATGAGACCTGAGACAGAAAACAACCAAATTGTCCATTGATGAATAAATAATAAAGAGACTTTGTGATATACACACATATACTTGTAATGTTATTCAACTGCAGGAAACAATAAGATTTCTTTAGGGAAAGAAGTAGGAATTACCAGCTTACTGTCTCACGTGACCAAGGGGAGGATAACACACATTATGTCTCACTGTTACTAGGAGATTGGTTCCAGAATATCTATGGACACTCTAAAACATGGATGTGCATATTAAAAGACAGTAGCATTTGCATATTACTTATGTATATTTTCTTCTATACTTTCAATCACATCTACATTACTTAACAATACCTCATGCAATGTAGATGCTAGTAAATGTTGTTACATTGTGTTTAGAGAATAAAGACAAGTAAAGGTCCATACATATTCAGTACATAACAATTAAAGTATTGTGCATTGGTGTATTGGCTTAATCTGTGGATGTAGAGGGGACACAGAGGTGTACTTCCTGCACAAAAGGAGGATTCACACTGCAGGTGGGATAAAGTTGAATGATACAAGAGTTCATCGTGCTACTCTGAATGGCATGTGATTTAACACTCGTGAATGGTTGTATTTGTGGAATTTTTTATTAGTATTTCCAGATTGTGGTTGAAGCCTCATAACTGAAAGTGCATGATGTGAAACCATGGATAACTGAGGACTACTGTGTTTGGTGTGAAAGTGTCTTAAGGCAGGGGAAATACATGTAATTTTAGTGTGATAACATCCTATGCATGATTTAAGTCCTTTGGCATTTATGGGCATCTGGTTTTCACATATATCAGAAAAAGAATGTGAGGTTTGTGCACCTAGGCTAGTCCTTATATTTTTATTAGGTAATTTGTTAAGTGTTATTTAAATATTCTCTGCCTTATTGTTTTGATTATGTGTATTATAATTTTCTGAAGAAAGTATTTCATTTCTTTATCTTGTCTCAGTCTCTTGTTGCTGAATGTAGTGACATTTTTATGTCATTATAGTCAGGTCGTATCTTACTTTCTACGTTTTGAGCTGTTTTTAGTTTCATGACAGGCTTTAAATTATTATATCAATATTTTAAGCAAACTTTTTATTTTGTAAAATGGTACTGCAGTAATCTTTATGTTTATTCTAAAATTTATGAGATATATTGACATGTTTTTTTGGGGATTTAACTTTTGTTGTTATTCATTTTTTTTTTTTTTTTTTTTTGTTTTTCTCCGGTACCGGGAACCGAACTCACGACCTTGGGCTTGCCAGGCAGGCGCTTTGCCGCTGAGTTAAATCCCCAGCCCCTCATTGATTTCTT